>NW_022475326.1:0-159768 GCF_009193585.1 Aspergillus caelatus | reverse complement strand
TAATTCCGAACCCTGTTTACCATAAGAAACCATACATCACCTGGAAAAGCCTTTTCGTGGAACCAGGCTAAACTGACCCCCTCGGCACCTAAGTAATCCTATTAAATGGAGCCTAATGGGTGGGTTTAGCGATAGGTGTTGATTGGCTAGTTCGTACATGCGGGACCCTTGGTCTACATAGCGATGAATGCAACTCTGTATTACTTTCTTCTTCTGTTTTGAGGCTGAGACACCTAGAAAGAAATCTGATTGGCATATATCTTGCTTGCGGCAGACTACTAGTGCATACCGTAATAAGTACTGATTGGTTAGCTCGTACAACTGGGGCGCCAAGGAAGGCGATTCTCTTCCTTCAACTATTCAGGACAACTTGAAGGAGGGGGCTATATAAGCAATCATCTCTGTGGGTCGGTGGACTAAAGATGCAAGTACCCTTACAGACAAAAGCATAAATCTCAATTGAAACGTAGAGTAAAGCCTTAGACTCAACACTACACTTATAGGGGTAAGATCCTGCAGCCCTGCTTCCCGCACCCACCGTATTTGGTTGTCCTCTTGATCAAAAAAAAAAAAAAAAAAAAGCCTTGATTGGTTGGTTCGTACAAGCAGAACGGAAAACGGTTGTACGCAAGAAGAGGTATTTTGGGTTGATGGGAAGAATGTAACTGCCTATTGAAACCGTCAGACTTGATACTACTATCCAAGGAAATTCAACTGGTATAAATAGTTCCCAGATAGCGCAATTGTGTCGATTCTTGCAAGCAACCGAACCGAAAGATCAAGGAGAAGGCCCCAGGGATTACAATGAACCGACTTGTGAATACGCTCATGTTTTTCATGAGCTTGGGATTGAAAGCCCACAGTTTACATGATCGGGGCATGGTCTATGGATTTGACAATGTGAGCCCGGGACTTGACAGTGCCACATTGCCGAAGGGTTTCAAAGTTTCTGACGAGTCATCTAGATTGAACCATCCGCCAACCTCACATGGACACCATGTTTCGATGCCTTGCATTGCTCTAGACTGGAAGTTCCTTTGGATTATTCAAACAGAAGCCTTGGCACGACGTCGATTGCGTTCATCAAGCTGGCTGGCAAAAATGCCACCGTTGAGTCCCCCAGCATTGTACTCAACCCCGGTAAGGCCTCATTTCTATCAATCATGCAACGTTGGGCGAGCTTCATTTGACTGGACTGACACTTCATTAGGTGGTCCAGGTGGTTCTGGTGTCGACCTACTCCTCACATACCAGAATCTCCTCGGCCAGATGTTTGGAGAGCAGTACAACTTCGTCTCATTTGACCCTCGCGGTGTGAACAACAGTGGCTTGTATTTGGACTGCTTCTCGGGGGATGCAAAAGCAAGGACGGCTTTCTATCGACTGCACAGAACAGGCGCCAGCAATATCTCATCAACATCGCTCGAGGAACAGTACTATTCAAGCTCTCTCTACGGCGAGTGGTGCAACAATGCTGTCGAGCGCAAGTCACCCTACTCATATTATGTGACTACGCCAGCAGTTGCCCATGATTTGCTCACATTTATCGAAGCCGAGGCTCTATTGGCTGGTCAATCACCATCAAGCGCCAAATTGTGGTGCTATAGCATCAGTTACGGCACTGTTATCGGCAGCACTTTTGCTTCCCTGTTTCCTGACCGCGTTGGGAGAATGATCCTAGATGGTGTTCTCAACGCAGAGCAATATTATAACAACTATTGGACGGATAATGTGGAACAAATGGACGAGGCTATAGAAGCATTCTCGACCTTCTGCCATTCCGCAGGGCCTGAAAAGTGCTCATTTTGGGGACCCACCCCGGCTAACATTACAGCAAGAATGGATGGCATCGTCCGTCAGCTTCTGAACCATCCAGTCCCGCTAAGCGGCGTCGGAGATCAAGACCTTCCGACAATGGTCACCTATTCAGACCTGAAGACTCTTTTTCTCAACACAATCTACACGCCACTGGCAAGGTTTCCAACCATGGCCAACATCCTACACCAGGCTGAGCGTGGGAACGTATCTGCTCTTGCGGGCATGTATGATAAGTCGAATTCTATAACTGATGCCCGTCTCGCCATTACATGCACCGATTCGTATCGCAGGAACAGACTTACTACCATGGAAGGGTTCAAGATTTGGGCGGAGTACACGATTTCCAAGAGCAAGTACATCGGTGATATCTACCCTACCTTCCTGGAAAGTATCCTATGCCGATCATTCCGACCGCAGTTACCAGATAGCATGGTAGTTCAAGGTAGATAACACTCTATTTGTCTCTCTCCTTTTCGACATTCCATGAACATCGTCTTCGGCAAAATAGGTGAGCATCTGTATTGGAAGACAAAGTCTAACCAGGTTTGATGCAGATGAAATAAGTGCACTAAGCATGCCTACGTCCTTCCCGATCCTCTTTGCGAGTAATACCATTGACCCTATGACGCCGTTGGAATCGTACGTTTCGGCCAAATCACGAGGACTTTAGACGTGTTAGTCGCTAACATTATGTCGTCATAGAGCGCGCAAGATGTCTTCTCGGTTTGCTGGATCGGTAGTTTTAATGCAAGAAGGCGTTGGTGTAAGTTGTTATCAATTCTCAGCCGTACACCCATCTCAGCCGAGAGTCTACGCTTACTGACGGGATGTTTCCTTTGACTTCAGCATACGGTCATCAACCAGGGGGGGTCAAATTGTTACTTTGGACATATTCAGTCGTACCTCCAAGGCGCAGTTCCATCATCCAATAGTACATGCCCCCGACAGTACATTCCTTTCATAGATACCTCCCCCCTTTAGCGATCGTCAAATCCATGGGAGAAAGGCTCGGTCAATTAGAGGAAGAGCTGATCAGTGCCAATTAAGCGCTGGATTGTCGAAGTATGTGGATAATAGATGTACACTCATTGAAAGTTAACCAATTCATATCTGTTGCTGATTCCTACGCTCCTTTTACTCCTTTATTATTACATTGTGTATTAATCTGTTCTCACTTCATTTGATATTCGGGTGATCCATCTGACAGTACAGTATCTCTAGGTACCGATTATTCGTAGCTAAGATCAAAAACTCGTTATTTAATATATGATCGCAGAAACAAGGAAGATGATAAAATTTAATAGTAAATTTAATACATAGAGAATAAAAAACTATATATTTTTATTAAATATTTACAGAATAGAAATAGATCTGATAGATATATACAGGAACACCAAGATAGAGTCAACCAGTGGGTAAACAACTAGAGTGACTCCTGCCGCGAGTACTTGTGGTCTTGTGCGTTACATACTAGGTCTAGAGCTTGCGGAGAGGATATACAAAGTCTAACTGTACCTCTTCTCTCCAGTTTAATATACCACTTAGGTATCACTCCTTTAGTTTTAACACATATTGAGTTTTAATATGTTGAGGTTACAGCAATCTTCAATAACGCTGGGGCTTTAATAGATAATAGGTTGCCCTCCCTGATGCCCACTAGCCTTATACAGTATGCTGGCATTCGGGATGTGTGAAAAGCACAACTCCCGCTCAGGGGTTACCTTAGTTCACGATATCCTCAAGATCGATCAATAGCTGGTTTTCTACAACATTAACTATATTGTGAGCGCTACGTAGTATCTCAAACCTATGAACTAATCGTAGCCCTCCAAAAGTGAATTCTACGCGATATGGCTCTTGATCGAGATCCTCTCTTCAAAGCGTCAGCACGGAAATTGACATCTTGACCATACATGTCCACAGCCGTATTGACATTACTTTCGTCCCAGCGCTCTTCAGGCACATATTCAATCTTGCCGTCACCTGAGGACAGCATATATATATTGGCCAGGTGGGTGGCTGACAACTGGCCCTGCAACGCCGGAAATCAATGGGAACCCGGTCAAATCCGCCACTATCCCCGACGATAGTGGTGTCAGCCCTACAAGCAATCCAGAACTCGGGAAACAAGTCTGGACAACAGATCATCCATACCATCCTACGGGCAGCCACGAACACTAACCCCCACGGCAGCGCAGTTTGTATAATAATTCCGAGAGAAGGTTGGAAGCGCATTCAACAGTTTGTCAACCCTACTAGAAGGACATGGAGAAAGAGAGAGGGGCATACACGATACTGCTCCACGAGCCAAGACAGTGGAGTGACTTTGCGGAAGCATCATAACGGTTCCAAAGTGGCGAGCCATGAGGGCAGCAGCCCAAAAATAACAGGTATAAGGCACGGCAGGCCCCAGCCAGGCTCAAAGTTCGTTCAAGACGTGGTATACGACACGTGTAGGTACATTGATATATAGTTGTGGTAGGCTGCATATCCATGGATCCATATTGTATTGCTCCGCCTCAGGCAATTTCATATTTTTATCCAATTTTAAGTTTTTCTCCTTTTCTCTATTGGAGGATATTTAGGATCCTTCCGGGGTCGTGGCGCGGGGTAGTGTCCGTCCGGGGTAAAGCTGACCGAGCCCTAGCCCGCGAATGAGATGACCCCGAGCCGTGTCCGACTGTCAAGATCGATGATATTTATCTTGAATCCTGCACGTCCAATTGGCCCCTAGTGGGGGCATGGTATTCTACAGAGATAGAGAGATCAAGTATCATGAGCATCCGACTTCATGTTCGGAGGCCAGTATTCGACGACATTCTGAATGGGTCACGTCTACTGAACACTTGCCCTCGGTCCTCGATACCCGGAGTCAAGCACTAAGAATTAGCGCTTATCCTCTCCCAGCTCCTTGGTTGAATTTAGTCGCTCATGATGATAGGCTCAGGCAGAATTGAACCCCCTTGATAGGGAATCAGGAGGGTCGGATGACTCGCACTAACTGAAGGGAGGATTGCGGACTCTCCCCCCTACGACCCAAAGCAGGAATTCTCCGGCGAATAGAACGCCACCAATTTGCTTAAGTTCAGCGGACCCCGCAAAGGAACCAGTACTTTTCTCCCGGCTAATACTTAGGGGCCCAACCATAATCAAGCGACGCGGCTACCGTAGTGCCAGGAAAAATGACTCTCATGATTGGAGATTTTGGTTTGAGGAGGTAAAGGTCCGGAGCAAGCTTCACTCAATTGAGCTAAGATCGGGATCACCATCACGAGGCTATTGTCGCAGGTATAAAGATTTAAAACTCCCAGTCGTGCCTGCCGCTCTTTCATGCCACCTGTTTCTCCCAGAAGTCGTCGACATGAATAGTGACACAGAGAAGCAGACCGCAGCGTCGGAGGTTGAGGCGCAGCCCACCTCCAACCCCGAACCTGTTTACGATGTCAACGAGAAGGTCGACTACGACAGAGCGGGCGCTCTGGAGGCCGAACAGGTCGAACATAATATGACTGTGCCCCAGGCTGTCATGGCTTATCCCGCTGCCAGCTGGTGGGCCTTCGTGATGTCATGTACTATTGTAAGCTCTTGCCCAACGATAGGCAGATCATTTCCCTAACGTGTGCGATAGATCCTGGAGTCATACTGTGTTTTCCTGATGGGTCAGTTCATAGCCACAAAGAAATTCGCCGAGGACTTTGGTGTATACAGCGAAAAAACAAATACATGGATTATCGAAGCTTCATGGCAGTCAGCATTCCAGTGTAGCGGGCCAATCGGTTGCATCATCGGTGTATTCATCGCAGGTCCCATTACCAGTTGGATTGGATATCGATGGGCAACCATTGGCGGTCTCATGGCCTTGAACGCCTTCATCCTCATCTTCTATTTCGGCAACAGCCAGGGGATGTTTTTCGCGTCCCAGATCATGGAAGGCATCCCGTGGGGCATTTTTATCGCCAATGCACCCGCTTACTGTGCCGAAATCGTGCCCATGAGATTGAGAGCTCCGGCGACGCAGATGTTGCAGATGTTCTGGGCAATTGGGTCGATCATAGTCGGAGGGATCACATACCACTACCAGTCCAAGTCTGACTCGTCAGCATACAGGTTCGTCCGCTCGCATAGATGCCATCGAGGAGCGCTGTACTAACCGTCATCCTAGGGTTCCCATTGCACTCCAGTGGATGTTCCCTACCCCCCTCGCTATCTTACTCTTCATTGCGCCTGAATCGCCTTGGTGGCTCGTCCGAAAAGGCCGCCTGGCCGAGGCGGAGAAGGCTGTCAAACGACTTGGACGCGCGAGTGCAACTGATAATCCCGCTGCCGCAGTCGCAATGATGCGTCGCACGATCGAACTTGAGGCAACCGAGAAGAAGCCCAGTCTCATTGAACTGTGGAAGGGTACCGATCTCTACCGCACGTTGATTGTGTGCGGTGTGTACGCATCTCAGAATCTGACAGGCAATCTGATTGCAAACCAAGCGGTGTACTTTTTCAAACGTGAGTCCAGCCATATCGTCTAAAGCCATAGCAGACTAACACCAGCTCAGAGGCCGGCATGGCAGACAACACCGCCTTTGCACTTGGTCTCATCACTTCTGCCCTCCAGATGATCATGGTGATGCTCTCTTGGATCCTCACCTCTTACCTGGGTCGACGCACCATCTATGTCTATGGTCAATTCATCAACTGTGCATTCTTGGTCGCGCTCGGTATTGCGGCTTCAGTTGGCAGTAGTACCGCGGCTAGCAATGCGCAAGCATCACTTGGCTTGATCGTCTCCGTCCTGTTCTGCTTGGGACCCGCCCCTGCCTCATGGGTCATCATCGGTGAGACAGCTTCCGTTCGTCTCAGGCCACTGACAACGGGTGTTGGACGAGGTGCCTACTACTTGGTCAACATTCCTTGCATATTCCTTTCCAGCTACATGCTCAACGATGATAAGTGGCACCTGGGTGGCAAGAGCGGCTACGTCTGGGCTGGCACCGCCTTTATCTGCACCACCATGGCTTGGATCTGGGTTCCAGAGATGAAGAACAGGTCCTTCCGTGAGATCGACATTCTTTTCCGGCGTCGTGTCCCGGCTCGCAAATGGAAGAAGACGGTCGTCGATCTCCACGATGATGAGTAGATGGAACTTGTTGTTCAGAGAAGCCTAAGTGGTACTGCTCGTGCTGGAATAGGTGGTAGAGATGAGTGCCTTACTAGATACTTACGGGTAATAATTTTCAAGATGGATTGAAGGGTGTGGGTCACGGCGGAATGTACGGCATCCTCTACTCTTGTCGGTAATGGTTGCTTTTGGTATAGCTGATTTAGGAGGCTACTACCACTTTATCCTGACAGAGCAGGATAGCTGAGTCTGGCTCCTCGAGCAGGGAGATTAGATTTCATTAACACTCACAGACCCCCAAGTATTAATTGAATCCAGCTATAATTCAATCCGACCATTGTACAGAACTCCCTGTGACAGCCAGATCGACCCCAGTTGTATAAGAAGAGCGACTGCATAAGAAGTAGGCGACTGGCAGTGAAATCATGTCACCCGTTACCCCGATTCGGCCAAGAGGAGGTACATTGTGAATCGAGCTCAGTAGACTGCTTGAACATATCAGTGGCAGTGAGTCCCGGGACAAGGCTGTTCACGCGTATATTTGATCCAGTGAGCATCCATGGCCAGGACACTCTATTTAGGTACCAACTATTCTAGTACTGACTCAGGAGGGATCACTGTCCATCTCAATCTTAAATCTTACTATGAGTTATTATAACCTATCCTATGCTTCCCATATTTGTCTTTGTTATTCATCCCTCCCATCTATACATATCAAGGGTATCAAGCAACGTAAGAGAATTATGTCTCCATGTACTCCGCTGGTAAGCAGGAAAGTAGTCACTATTACAGTATTAATCTGGTCTCAGATGAGCCCATGATACCGGACTACACTGTGGGCCTTTACTCTATCTGGGGAATATACAGAAACTCTGCTGTCAAGGCCAACGCAATCAGGCCAAAGCATCGTCTTCTCTGTAATCCATTTGGATTGTGAATTTAGAGATTCTTTTATAGATTGAGAATCTATATAAATAGTATTGAATAGCTGTTATATTATTAATGGTAAGGTGATTCTTACTAAAGAAAATTACTGTTATGCTAAGATAATCACTGTTATACACTACCTAACTGTGTCCCGCAGGAATCCCTCTCTAACCCAAGAAATGGTCCTCGTCGGTACCCCATCTGGGATAGAGACGACTGGTATATTTAGCATATCACTGCGGCACGCATGTCATGAATGGGAACTTGTGGTCTTTGCCAGGTGTTTCCCCATCACGATACTGAACTGACCACCAGCGGCGGCCGATACCAGTTTATTACCGTCCACATACTTACTTTGAAGAAGGGTAGGTTTTTCTACCTCATCGAGACCAGGGTGACCAGCTTGACTTTGCACATTGAAGCCCCAGCTATAGGCCTTTCCGGCTTCGGTGATGACAAAGGAGTGGTCCGACGCTGTGGTCGCGAATATGATCCGGTCACTGATGCCACTGAGCATATGCGGCTGCTTCAGGATGCGGGGTCTGCTGTATTCATCATAAATGATATCTGACAACGGCATTTCTTCAGCCCCCATTCCCAGTGCTTTGTTATCAATACGACCCCAGATCAGACACCGGCCAAGTGCAGTAATTGCTATGCTGTGGTCCTTTCCCCCGCATATCTTGACCACTTTACCATACTTCCGAAAGGCACGAACCTCTGTGGGAAACGCTACAGTGGCATCATGATGACCCGCGCTCATCGGAACCGCCGTTTGCCCAAAGTTATTGGATCCCCATGCATATACCGCGCCGCTTCGATGCACAGCAAAGGAATGGTAGGATCCGACCCCGATGTCTTCAATTCCGGAAGGAAGAGCACATTGGTCCGGGACAAGAGGATGAGATTGATGCCGTCGGCTGGCGCGGCGTCTTCCTAGTTGATGCTGTTCATCACAGCCCCAGCTGAAGACCGTGCCGTTTGACGTCAGTGCGAGAATGTGTTGGGCACCCGCAACGATTTTCACAACATCACTGAGAATAGGAATCTGGACAGGAGTTCTCTGCTCTTTCTTATTTTCCGGCCCAAATCCAATCCCTCCATTAGCCCCCTGCCATCGTCAGTCGGAAAAAGACAAAGGGATGTAGAGCTCTAGTGAACGCACTCTAAAAGTCCCCCAGCCATAAACTAAACCCTTTGTGGTAAGCGCAAATGTTGCACTGTCCGATGCTGCCAGTTGAGCGAAGACGGTTCCCTTGGGGAAGAGCGATGGATTCACAGGTTGCGGAGTTGCTTCGTTCAGATTGAGGGTAATGTCGTCATCATCGCTCTCTTGCTCAGACTCTGTTTCGCCATTGACATTATTCGCGCCATCCCTTTCGGTCTCTCCTTCCTTCTTTTGTTTCGTATCTCTCCCCAATGTACCCTCGTCGTTGACACCCCAGGTGAGGATTCGATTGTCATGAGTCAAAGCCGCTGAGTGGACTCCTCCAACGGTCAGATGAACCACCCCCACACTGTCGGCGGCCAACTTTTGGTTGAGGACCGGCCGGACTATTTCTGACTTCTTCGTCAGGTCGCCAAGACCCAGTTCACCATAGCAATTGGTTCCGAACACGTATACATCTAGTAATTGAGTCGGCACACGAATCTGCAGTACGGGTTGCTCTAGATGGCAAGTGCGCCGATATCAGCAAATTGAAGACGCAAGGGCGGGTGGGGGAGAACGAGAACCGTTTACCTTTTCGTCGTTTGGGGTCTTTTCTCCGTAGTTCTGGCCTTTCGTCTTCCACGAGATTGGCATGCCTCTTTCGTTCCAGGGACGCGAGGGCCGACTTCGCATTCGCATTCGGTTTCTGCCTCTTGGCGTCTCCGGCAGACTTATTCTTCTGGCCAGTGGAGCCAGCGCGGCGTTGGGGAGGCATGTTGGTTGAAGTGTTGTAGATCGGAGTCAGAGGAGACAGTGGAGTTCGCTGCCGCGTGGAGGAAAACATACCGGCACCAATAGGAACGGGGGATCGGCTGACCCGTTCGGGCGATGGCGCGTGTGCTTCACAGGCGCGGGTGATCAACCGATTCAACCCATCCCATCGAGTGGAGCCGATTGGCTGCTACGTATCGCAGCTGAGTCACTGACCAGGGAAAAGCACGTGACATAGTCCACCTGACTTATGGAAGATACGGAAGATCAATCACTACCTGGATACCTATAGAGACACCGTATTTGACTCGTATTCTCTTCAGGTCAGCGAGCACACCATTGCAACTGCATCGGCAGTCAACGATCGAAGGTTGCACGGTATAACGACCGAGAAGGCTACCACTCTAGATACAGCTATATATAGCAACTGGTCAAACACTATAATGCCCATTCCGACGAACCCTCGAGGGACGGTTGGTTCCCCAAAACTCCATGTGCGCCTCCTTCAACTTGTCCAGATTGAGCCCTTTGTTAATGACATTACTGGTTTTAATAATAACCTGCCATTTAGTAAACGGCCCTAAAGCAGCAACAGCACTCTTTCCCGTGGATGTCCCCATGGTATGGTCTCCTTGAATCTGTTGTTCTCCGCGGACCTCTGCACCTTGGATGTCTGGTAACTCTTTAATATTGGCAACGTTGTATTCAAAATCAAGATACACCGCATCGTGAGTGAAATTGTACGAAGTGTCGTCATCATCCAGGATCACCTCGTTTCCTGTATGGATCAATTGGATGGAGAGGAACTTTCGGCCCAAGCCATCGCTCGCGTCGATGGTGACTGGGAAAAGCCAGAGTCGTACTTGATTGAGGCGAATGTCAGCACGACCTGTGAACGGGATGGCATGTTCGGGAAGAGAGACAACAGCCGTATGAATATCTTGTCCTGGCTTCGATGCAGAGGGCTTGCGAATTTTCAGCTGCTCCACTACGTCTTCAGGTAGCTGATACAAGAGTCCGACGTCATTTCCAGTCGGCCATTTCGTCCGCACGCTACTGGCATATCGCTCAAGACTCCTTTCGAACGCTGAGCGCAGTTGGGTCTGTGACGACTGGAGATACGTGTAACTTGGAAGGCTCCTTGGCTCCAACAGAGGAATGTCATCCTGCAGACCCCAGAACCTGATTGCGGCAGCTTCGTAGTTAAGATGCTGCATGAGCGACAACCGGAAACTATCCTGGGTCTTCCGGAGCCAGAAGACAATGGCGGGGAGATCAGGGTTCACCTTGATGCCTTCTTGTCCGAGTTTTTCTGCCTGTGCTAGATAATACTGTCGGTCGCTCTCGGCCTCGAACAAAAGCTGAATGGCGGCATTGTACTCCAGAATTGCGTCGTTTCGCGTCAATATGGTATCGACATAATCGTCGAGGGCATCACTCAATTCCTCGCGATAGTGCTCCTCGATGGAGCCTTTGAACTGATTGAGAATGCTCCTGATGTTATCGACCGAGGTTAATATTTTGATGCAACTAGGGTCGTCGACCGCAATGGTCTTATCCTTCCTTGTCTCATACGAGGTCGACAGCGATAGTAAAGTATCGCCGCATATTGCCAGCTGGTCGATCACATAGGCTTTGTTGAATTTGTTTCCTTGAACATCCGTTGCTACCGTTGTCGACTTATATGCATCGTATCCGAACGTGGAGAGATCTACCAGGGAAGAAAAACTAGGGTTGATGGAGGTCAGTGTAGCCAGAGCGTCGAGGACCATTCTTTTATCGGAGGTGGAGTGGACCGGCACGTTCGATAACCGTTGTTGGAGGTCTGCGCGCATGTCTTCGATTATCGGTGTGAAGGCAGCAATTTTAAAGGCATTCGTTGCAAGGGGCCCATTGCTGCTCGTCAATAGCTGAATCTTACTCTCCGCGGCATTGTAACTAGGGAGCATGGAGTTGATTCCCTCCGCGACAAGTTTCTCCGTCGCACGGTCTTCTTCGAGGGCAGTCAAGTATTTATCCGTCACTCCTTCTACGTCCTTCAGATCCGCCAGTTCCCGTTCCACTTCCTCCTTGTAATAATCAAAGGACAGGCGTGGGGCCCAGTCAGGACCATGTCCAAACATATCCTGGCCAAGTATCAACCTGTTGAATCTGTTCTCTGCCTGGGTACGGATCGAGCGCAGTTCAATCAGAGGTGACATTGTAACTTTCCATGTCTTTTCCAAAGCCTCATATGCAGCGCCTAAACTAGAGCTCTTATCCTGTTGCTCGAGCTGTGTCAAGAATGCTAAACGTGCAATGATCCGCTGGTACAGGCCTGATGCCCTGTCTCGCTCTGCAGCGGTATTTGCGAAGAACGACTTATCTGCCTTGTTCAGGAGCATCTGGCACTGGTCTGGGAAGGCATAGGCGTGACTGGAGGCAGCATCCTTTGCGGATCCGTCAAGGGGCAAATTGTCGGCTGTACGAGCACCGTCAGTCTGTCCATCCTTCCCTGTGGTTCCAGATGGAGCCGAAGGGTAATTGCTATTGATGCCCCCAATTGCCCCCACCCCTATCCATGGAGGATGTTAGCCAACGTCTCAAGAATGATAGGAATGGGGGAGCGGGTTCATACACACCAGCGTTTGTGTTGTTAATCATGGTCGCGACACTATCTTTAATGCTTGTTACAGTAGACTGGAGCCTTATCACCACGCCCAGGACAATTGTGGTCAACGTTGATCCACTGGCAGGTTGAAGCGCCACAAGGCTCACTTGCATCAACTTGATTGCTCCATCCACATCATTGTCGTTGAGCTTCTGCAGAGCCTGCTCGAGCTCTTGGACACTTGAAGCCGAAACAGTCTTTGGGGCATTGACTGATTTCAAGTTTGTCACCAGTAGTTCTTGTACAAGTGGTACGTCTTTGTTGCTATCCTCGAAGCCTCCCAGTACACCAAGAAGTCGGCTCATTAGTTCGCTCACCTGACGGTAGAGTTCTATGACCGGCTTGTTAGTGGCCTGAACTAGGTCGGGGAGCCCTGTACCCGTCACATCCTGGGATAAATTCAATGCGGCCTCGGGCCAAGGCTGAGAATATAGACGACCGGCAGCATTAAGAGACTTCATAGCCTTGGTTCCATACAGGAACTCGATACTTCCTGTTTTCAATCAGTAGGACTTCTGTGCGACAAGGGTTAGGGGGGGGGGTAACTAGTAGTTCCCAGCAAGCACGCGTACCTCCGTTTCCCCCATTGCCTCCATCCCCACCTTTCTTTCCTGGGCCGGTGGAATTGCCTCCACGGCCACCATCGCCGCCAAACGCTTTGACCCTAAGCTCTTGTGTAATCTTCTCATTGAATTCCTGGACAAAGACCCACACATTGCCTGCATCTGCACCATCCCCCCCTGCCTCGCCCTCTTCGGTCACTCCAGTTACTGGCAACCCGGCACTGCCGGACTTGCCAGAGACATCGATATCCAGACTCTTAGTCACCTCAAGAGAATAGCAGAAGATTCCGAGGTCTTTCCCGGGAAACGTGAGAGAATCGGAGATTGTGATGTGCTCCGCATAGATGAGACACGCTCCGGTCGTGAAGTGGAAGTTCTTCCCGATCTCATAAGGAGTCTCGGATGTCGATAGGACCAACGTCATGTCGCCCACCACTGCGGTGGCGAAATCATCTGTCGCTGCCCCGCGATTCATGTCTGAATACTATGGATAATGTTTGCTGGCTCACCAAAGAAAAGAAGAGATGTCGTCCCTCCATGGCTTGGTGACGTGGTAATTTATATATCCTCATGACTACTAGCTCGGAACTTCACAGCCTCTATCATAGAGGACAAAAGTCTATCCACGACTTGGACGACGGCATCTGCACATACTCGCATATGGACGAGGTTACATTGCATTCGGTATAACCGTCATTAGGCATGTAGTGTGGGCTAGTCGAGAGCGTCTGTTCTTGTTAACCAGCCAATGGTATGGTCTGTGCATCACGATCGAGGAAAGACGACGCGTCACTGATGGAAAAACAATATATGAGCTGATTCATGACAGCTTTCAGCTGCTGGATACATGACTTAGATATTATATTGCCAGACCTGCGATCATTGGTCAATTGCATGTTCCCCCCTGCGCTTTAATCTACATGTTGCTCGACGTGGAAATAACTCCGTGTGTTTACCGATTCCTGTTGGGGAGGGGTGCATACGGTTGCCACATTATATAGTGCTGAAGTGAAACAAAAGACAGGGGGCGGATATGGAAACCCCCGATAGCTCGCCGTTAGGAGCAGAGGTGGTGGGGGGGACTAATGCACCTCATATCACCACCACCACACATCGCCTCGCTCACTAAGATCTCTCAGCTGAGGAGGTCTTTCAGCTAGGGAGAAGGTGAAAGCGACCGAAATCAGACGTACCTACCCGTAAATTGATGACTTGATCGAGGATAAATTGACCCAAGTTCTGCTGCTGGACGTTATGGTCCTCTCAGTCGCTACACCAGTTTCCCATTGCTCTCAAACAATCGGTTTTCTCATTTCCCTTCCAAGTATTTTAAAGACAGCCTATCTTTACTCTTCGCCCCGTGGCCATGGAACGCCTTGCACTGACGGATCTCGTCGACCTCATGAAGGGTAACCAGACAACCAACAAATGGGATGTCGTGGTCTCCTACGACGAGGACAAGATCAACGACCTGCTTCAAGCCGACTCAACCAAGCTCGAGGATATCCTCCAGATAGAGCCATTCACCAAAGAAGTGGACTTCTGGATTATAGTGGCGGAAGGGACGTTTGACCTGCAGCTCAAGAATCCTCGCCTTCAATTTTTGGCGGGCACTACGCAGGTGGCCCTAGTCTGCGAGCTCACGGGCACGTACGAGTTCCCCACTGTCGGGAAGCCCAAAGAAGACATACCCGCAGGTACTCAGTTGCAATTGATAGTGTCACTGTTTAACTGTGCCGGTCAGCGCATTGAGAGCAATGGCAGGACTACCTTTGTGCCAGACGCCAAGAACGGCATCATCGAGGGAACCCCCAAGGACTACACCATTCAACTGGACCCCAAGAACGGTCGTGGTAATGGGCTCTGCCTTGTCTTTCGCAATGTCGAAGCGAAGGTTATATCCACCGATACGACTATGAAAACCTTGTCCGCGCCTATTGAAAGGGGCATCACCGATCACTTCGCCGATGCCAAGCAGATCTACTACTATCTGACGGGGGTGTCCAAGTATACGCCCAGCTCCGCGAACCAGGTGCTGGAGCCCGTGGCCTTCAACTTTAGCATCACCCCCCCGGACAATGACAAACGTATTCCTGGTGTTCTTACGACTTGGATCAGCGTGAAAGGTGGAGAGGGGGGTGGCCAAAAGCCCAGTGGGCAGAGCCCGCTCTATTTCCGACCAGGTGGCGACGTTCAATGCCCAATTCCTAAGGGCAGCTCGGCCAGTGTGATCATAAGCAGCTACACAATGGCTAATTGTTTCTTCATAGTATGTACCAACCAAGACTTGTTGTACGTTTCCCAGTACGGAGTGCTGACAAAGATTCTTTACCCTGCATTTAGCCAAACCTGTCACGTAGTTTCAAGCATGTGAAGCAGAAGGATAACGCAAAAGGTGAGTTGAAATGGCACAAGACGCCATAATCTGACCACGGGAGAAGGGAATGTCTACACAGGTGCTAACGCGCCAACAGAGCTATCATTCACCGGCGACATGCAGGCCGAAAACATCTACGTCGAGACACTGGACAACAAAGTGAAAGTCCAAAATTGGCCTGCCATCTGGGAGTACAGCAAATGTGAGGGTGTTGACCTGCCTGTCGACACGCCGCCGACGGATATAACAGTGAGCCAGGATGTGGTGACAGCGAGCTCAGACTCCGTGACCGTCAGCTTCACAAGTAATTCGGAGACCAGTCATTGGAGCTACTATAAGGACGCTGGCGTGGCTGGCGCCAATCCAACCCTTGCTAGTGGAAATGTTACCTTGACTTTCACCTGGAACGCTGTTGGCAGTTGGTCTGGCGGCACGGCTGCGCATCCTAATCTGCTCCAATTGGACTTCAAAGGAGACAATGAATACAAAACAATTCAGACGGCCGATAAACCTACCTTCTGGCTCAGCTGGATGGGCGGATTGAACTACCCAAGTTTCTATGATAACATCCGTGCCCCGAAGCCGAACATCGATCTCAGCATGGATGCATTGGACTACTTCCTCACCACCAACGTGTTCTTCCCTGGCAAGGAGATCTTTAAGGCGCATTCCCCTATTGCAGGCGCCGACCGGAGTACTGGTCTGGCCGTCCCCAGAGATCTTATTCTGACTGGTGATGTTGCGAGCGACTGAATAGACAACTTAGTTGTACAACATCGGCTTAGGTTCCGTTCCACCTCCTCTAGCCATACTATGATCTGGTGATTAGATACAATTTATTACACCGCAAAGATCTTAGACCTTCCATTCCATAGCGGTTTACCAATGAAAGGTATCGGCGCCATTTGGGGACAGTCGTACTAAGCAGACCATTGAACCATTCATGAATTTCATTCATAGCTAATACACTAGAGCATAAAAATGTGTATTAGGTTGGCTTGACGCCTTCCTTTAAATTCTTACATAAACTGCTCTTTGCCTTAGGCGAAGTAATACGCTTCATGTACTTTCGTGGCAACCGATGTATAGCATCTTCCGGTGCTTCGGCTAATCTACAGATTATGTCAGACTACCTTGAGCACCCAGTAATGTAAAGCCATATTCTGGAAACGTATATATTAGGATATAGGCCGCATGACTGGCGTTGGCTGTCCAGCTAAAAGGAAATAGAGTGAATAGAATTCTAACTTTGTGTGGACAGTAGGATCCTACAGTCTTGAGATAGTGGAGATGTTTGACAGTATTAAACCTTTAGGATTAAATAGCCACGTGGCCGGGGCCCTCTATTCTATTTATAGACATGGAGAATGGATGCAGATCTCCGTGACCAACATGGGAGACGGTAGATTCAAAGCGTTGGCGTAAAAGATCAGGGAAGCAGAAAGTGATGTGGTTGGTCCGTTGAGCACTTTCCGTTCGAGCGAGTCTTACCACGAAGTAGGATTCCTGACTCGGGGCCTCTACTATCTACGCTGGCGGCGTTAACCTGATCTAAAACTTCTGTACAAGCTTGGATTAATTGGAGGCATGTAAGATCGAGTAGGTTAAGAGGGCGGACCTTGGCCTGAGCCACTTTAGGAAGGGTGGGCTGAGATCCTCAGGTTGCCCTGTGCATCGATTTGTCGGTATAGGTAAGTTTGACATGTCGCGATGTCGGTTCAATGGATCTCCGAATTGGAATTAGGGCATGTTCACCAATGTGAGGGTCATCTGACCTGCGGCGACGAGAGTAAGAGTAGTCACAGATCCTACAATGGAAGGGCTTCTGGAGCGCATCTCCTGTTCCGGTCAGACGAAGTCGATCAATATGCTTCAAATGAGAGCCTTATTAAAACAGCCTTTGAAATCGATCATACTGGAAGGGCGTTTTCGAAAGAGCGGAGTCCTTGAAAGAGCAACCGGTGCGACATTCTTCGTGCACGACCAATCTCGCTCAACTAACCAGGAGCGGTCGGTTGAATATAATTTTACCATATCGCAGCTCAACCTCGATCCGAGGTTTCGATAAAATGTGGTACATTCTGCCTTTCTCAGAAACGTAAGAATGGGGTAATAAGTTTATAAGAAGCTTATTGATTCAGCCTCCTCTTCGCGGTTAGGCCCCAAGAATCTAAATCGACTCTGTGAGATCTTTCGCGAAAATCGATGTTGAGGTCTGGATGTGGACAACCATGTTCCTGCGATTGTTTCGGGATGGACCTCGCGATAACTGTGCATCGCGCTCAAGAGGCCCCAGTGGTTGTTGATAGCCACTGGCCCGGATGGGTATCCGCGCTTGAAATTTGGTGTACGTGCTTTCAGGGGTGATGCTTACCATTACAATATCAGGTAAACATGGTAAATTCGTCTGACTTGTCACTTGTCTAATTTTGGATAGTCCAGGGGTATTCGCTTTTTAATGAATGTTAAAAAGAGAGCTTGCAGACCGATCGGCGGTGGATCCAGACCTGAAGATCTTATCCGTGTGACAGCCCACAAAAGGGAAATATGACAGAAGCATTTATGATCACATCTAGGCTACTGATTTTCTCGTAAACTGTACAAGATTATCAAGTATTAATTAGGGGATACGGAAGCAGGTACGTCTGCCAGCGTGTACCAAGGCGCCTACTCCAAGCTGAAAGGTTGTACCTTCAGTATCAGAAATGAACCGTCTCTTCCTTTTCCTCTCCTGTCTCCTAGCCATCAGCAATGTGATCGGCTCTCTCATTCACCCGAGTCAGGATCCCTTTTATAGAAAACCATTAAGCCTCGGAGCTGCAGCACCTGGCACCATCCTCCGTTCACGTGAATCCCCCTACAGCTATAAACAACCACTTACCGAGTGGGTTGACAAGGGATACCAGATCCTCTACCGGACCACGGATAGCTATGGCAGGCCAGTCGCCGCCGTGACGACCGTTCTCATTCCCCCGAATCCTGATCTCACCAAGATAGTCGCTTTCCAACCCTTTATGAACTCCGCCGGCCTGGATTGCTCCCCATCGTATTATTTTGTCGCCGATGGGGTTGAGATGGGGCCGTATGATAGCATTGTTACTATACAACACCGTATTTCGATAGCAGCAGCTCTCAACCAAGGATGGATTGTCACTCTAAACGACCATGAGGGACTTGATGCTTCTTTCATGGCTAATCGTCGAGGGGCTCATGCCGTGTTAGATGGTATTCGGGCGACCTTGCTTTCTAGTGATCTTACAGGCGTTGGCCGCGACGCCGCAGTGGTCATGATGGGATACTCGGGAGGAAGTTCTCCTACAACTCTAGCGGCAGAGATCAAATCAGCGTATGCACCGGAGCTGAACATCATTGGCACTGCTGTAGGAGGGTTATTACCGAACCTCCAGAGCGTTGTTAACTACCTGATGCCCTCGGACTGGACACTCCTCGCAGCCATCTGGGGCCTCGCGAGCGAGTATCCCACACTTTCCGGTCTAATGCAAGGCAGCCTCAGTCACAATATCACAAGAAAGAAGCAGTTCGAGGAATTTCAGCCGATGTGTAGTGAGCAGCTACGCAGCACACTCGGTTACGAAAAGATCGCTTCCTATTTCCATAGCATGGAATTCCTCAACAGCCCCGATGTCCGGGAGATTTTCAGCAACAACAGTCTTGGCCAAGACGTCCCCACCATGCCAATGTTCATCTATGAAAGTACACATGACGAGGCCAGTCCCACGGTGGATACGGATAACCTTGTGTCCTGGTATTGTAAGGAGGATGCTAGGATCCACTATCGCATGCAAACGCAGGAATCACATCGATCTTTGGCGCTGGTTGGAATCTTGCAGGCCCTCGCCTGGTCCAAGGAAAGGTTTGATGGCTTGACGATGCCGGAGGGTTGCCAGAATTCCACCCATTACTTTGCAAATACGGATTTTGATTCGCTTGCCTTCCTGGGGGAGACAGCCATCGGCGCAATAGAACGGCAACTGAATATCGATTTACCTTCTTTGATAATATAAGGATCTCTTTAGCTGTGGTATAGGTTATAACGTCATTATTATACTGTGTTCCATACTTGGAAAATGCTCATTATTATTTTTTATACCCACATTGTGCTCACCGGTGTATCCTATAATATTTCTCACGTAGCCGTGGTAATCTAGCCGAGCCCAGAGGGCCGCCCATCTCATTTTCAGCAGTATCTGGTCATGGATCCCTAAGATGGTGTCTTGCGGGGTCTTAGCACTCAATAACAGGTTGGCTCGCACACAAAGTTCAGACGATCAGAATCACGATCGACCTGACCCGAGCCAAGTGATAGCCTAGAGGCAATTTAGTCACTGAAAATAGCTACCTAACGCAGCCATGTATCCAATCCAAATACTTGCAATCGACATGGATAAAAACCTTCAGTGCCTCCGCAAGCGGACGCAGTTAGGTGACTACTCCACAGGAGAAATTGAACTAGCTGTTAAACTTATTCTCCTTTGTTCTAGTCACGTAGTTAAATCAATAGCGTCGCGAGAAAGCAAGGGATGAAGCACCACCTGCACTGCAGAAACGTAATGTGTCTTCCAGTAGTAAAACCTTACGAACGGGTTGCTGTGGGTCACTCTACTAATGTTGCTCTGTTTTAAAGGAAGCTAGGGAGAATCTAGCAATGATACGCACGACAGTGACGACTGAGGACCCGCCCTCCAGATCAATTACTAAATCTATTCCTGCAGGAATCTGCGACAATCATCCTAGGCTTTCCGTACAGGTCTCCCCCACGCCCAACACTGCGTTTCTTCGCTTTACTTTCATGGGAAAGGCAAAAGAAGGTCCTATTGCAAGGAGAAATGACAGGCCATATCTTCTTAGCTAACTATCCCAGATCTAAACTTCTGGCTGCAAGGGGCTACGCTAAGGCTTCCTTCATCATTTTATTCCTGACGCTCTTTATTTAGTCCAAATAAGGTAAATTTCGTTTTGTTCTCTGCATTGGCATGTCCTTCTAGAAAATACCTGTAACTCATGCACGCTCTGGTTTGCATTACAGACACAGTTTCACCACGAGTAGGTTAAATTAAACCAGATGTGAGAAAGCTACAGGTGTAGGTACTTCGGATAAGCACGTGTGTTCTGGATATAGATTGCAGGAACCTTGGCCGTAGAAGTAGAGGCAAATGAACCCACTTATTATCACTATTAATGCCAACAAAGCCACATCGCCTAAAGCATCACCGGTCGCAATATTGGCAACCCCATACCAGTGACTTCGTCCAATTATAGGAGTGTCGCGTCCTCCCAAGCCTTGCCGATTTCCGTGTCGTACCCGTCATGCTGTTCTTGAGTCGATGGCAGCAAATCTAGACTAAAGCAGAGAATATGTCCCGTGAAGAAAAACGCGATAACTATTGCAACCGTTAGTGAATATGCCGTAAATAGAGGTTACGGAGTTTTACTACTTCCCCCACTCAAGAATCGCAGAAAAGTCCCCATCCAGGCCGGGATAGTGGATGCTGAAGCCAAACACAATGCCAAGCGTAGCTTCGATAATAGCAAGAGAGGCCCTAATGATGAAGATGGTGAATAGCAGGCGATGTTGCCACCTGGTAGCAATGCAAGAAAGGGTAGATTGAACAACGAGGAGGGTTGCGCAGATAGAATGCGCGGCTCTTTAAAGAATATGTCAGCATTTATCGATGGTTCTCTAGATAACTAATGAACGTACATAAATAAGGCCAGTGAAGAATAATGCACGCTCGTGTAATGGATGTAATCGAAGCACGATAGCAGCATCAGCCCTATACTTCCTGCAATGGACAAGAGAATCGAAGAGTATGCGCAGACGGTGTGAATAGGAACCTTTGACCAGGCCAGCTTTCTCGCGTCTCTAAGCGGCCATTCTTTCTCTATTACGGAGAGGTTGAGAAAGAGCATGGAAATAAGACTGCCGACAACAAAAAAAGGTTGAACATCCGCTCCTATGTTTGAGATAAACCTATGAAAGTGTTACGGAGTTGAACGAAGTCGAATAACCAGGAAGATGACCAAAGCCGGGGTTTAATACGGGTAAATTTGTCCATCCACCATTGTAGTGTATCTCGGCCTTCCTATGATTATCCAGCTTGCAGACATCCCGAGCAGCATTACTGTATAAATTAGTCCTGTGTTAATAGAATATTCACTGGCCACAGACCAACCTAGCCAGATAGAGGCGGAGATGATGGGGAAGTGCCAAACCGCAATAGCCAGCATTGTCGTACGCTATAGGTATTCAGGCAGGAGCGCGTTGAGAAGATAGACCTGCGAATCCAATGAGAGGAACAACCAGACTACATTTGAAATGAGCAGACGGGCTGTCGGATAAACCCAGAATCTACTTGTGTGCAGTTTTGCCAAGTGGAGCAAGAGGATAATATGCAAAGCAATGTTCGACGATCGAGTCCTGTATCCAATCTGACAAAGGCTAAAACTCCACAGGCGATAGAATACCCATTCAAACTATTCGATGTGCGGATTCTGGTTGGAGGAATGCTCTATTATCAAATTTTCTTCCTTAGACATAGGCGTCGAATGACGAATAAACCAATGCCCATGGCGATAGCGCACTGGAGAAATCGTTTGACTGAGCATTTTAGGGGCGGAAGATGTCGATCAAATCCTGGACATTTCGAGTAAAAAAAAAAAAGGAAATACACCAGTTGTAAGGCCGGCAAGCTTAATCTCAAGGCCTGAGGATGTCAAAACTTCAGTCGCCACGCGCTAGTGATGTGATCCGTCAGGTTCGATACTTCAGCTGAACTCCAGTTGAAGATTTGATATCAGATTTCTGTACCAAAGTCGAAACCAATTTCCCACCTTCTTATGTAGTCGCGGAAACACGATCCTATCCTGACCCTAAGTAGCTTGTATATCTTTTGGATTGTTTATCTTTTTATATCGTACTATATATGACTAGACCACTGTCCCGGTATATCACGCACTTCCACCACCCCATAAATTATCCTACAACAATTCAAACTCCTATTTTTGGCCACCATGGTAGGATAAATCTGTCCCGACAACCAGGAAGGTGAAAAATAATTTATTACACAGGGCGTTATGCAAGGACTCTCTGTGCTTTTACAGGTCGTATCATTGGGGTTCCTATTGCCCTATGCCCTGGTTCTCCATGTAAGTAGTTCCATATTTACGGACAATCGATAAACAGCGCCTTCTGAATCCAGATATTGACCGTTGGACGCCATATAGATCACGGAATCTCGATCGGCGAAGCTCGCACAGACTGTAGTAACAAGCTGCTCCCTCATCGGCCTCTGGATAGGTGGCGGAAACCGGTCTCTTGGTTACCTCACTCTGAACCTGACTCTAACCCTCCTAATTTGCATTTATACATTCACATACTGGTACTTATATAGATATGCCGCCCTTAGCAATACCCTGAGCACACAATACGTCAAGAGTGCGTATCATGGTGCTAGCGTCTCGCTCCTCGTCCTCGGTTGGTTCCAGATAACATGCGGAACATTGGATAATCTCGGGATTTTGCACCACAACCTGATCATGATTGCACACTCCTGCCCTGCCTTGCTCATTATCGGTCTTGCCACATTCTGGCTAACATCATCCGCGGGCATCGGGCGACACGGATACTGTCGCTCGCCCGAATATTATGACTGCCTCTACACGACTGGGATGAGCGTTGTATTAATCCCCGTTGTTATCGGCACAGATATAATGGGAAGGGATCTAGAGGCTCCTCTTGGTTTCCCTCCACATCTTTTCTACCTGCTGGTGATGCTTGCTGCCTCGCAGCTTGGCATCTGGCTCAGTAGGGATAGATACAACGCACCCAGGAGGAACCTCATGCTAGCTCTGATTTGTGTTCTCTGGGGCCAACAGATGGCCGCACATCATCAAGACTCTAAGTTGGCCAAGAGCGTGCATGAATCTTTCGGGCACACCCTTCTAGCTATGGGGGCCGCACGAGCTTTGGAGATTCTAGTGATCCCGAGTATATCGCCGGCGCATTCTACAAGCTCGGAGCACGAGCACCTCCGCTACCTGCCACCAATGGTATAATATCCGTCTGCAAGGAACCATTTTACTGGCAATCTAACCAAGTTATAGTTCGGCTTTGTGGCGGCATTTATGATCCTCGGAGGTTCGCACGATATGATCCGGACCTTCGAGGAGCTGGGTAGTGACTCCTCTGGGTATATAGCACTACTCCAGGCCTGTGGATTTGGTCTCTTCTTATGTGAGTTGGCCTTGTCTAATTTATTCCTCGTCATCTAAGTGCCTATCGGAGTTCTAACTTGACATGTATAATGTCACCAGTTATCGCTGTTCTCATCAGGAGAGTAGCTGCCTCTCTAGAATTGGACGATGGCGACAAGACATATGATTATGAAGAATGCACGACGGAAGGATCTGAACGCCAGCCATTGGCGCCCTAAAGGGTGGTGGACGTGAAATTGTAAGGCCTTCAGGGTAGGTTCAGGCTGGGTCTAGCGCGAAACCCGTATATAATATCACTCAAATATATATCTTCGTAATTTTCTGGAAATATTTCCTTAGCCCTATATTTCTTTGCGACCAGACTATGTAGGTATTTAAGCTGTTTAAGCAATTTAACCAGACTAAGCCAGTCAAGCAGCCTACTATGTAAATGTAGAATTGCTACTCACATGATGATTAGATAGCCTAACCGGAGAGATTTTCCTTACTAATTAACCTCAGGATAACAGCTGATCCGCCGACGCCAATTGTAGCTTTCGCCTCGTTGCTCTCAACGTCTTCATATTCTATACCTGAACAGTCAACTCCACGAACACCTCACAACGACGGCAATAATTGAGACATCGATCCAGTTATAAGACCCCGCCATCGACTGGGACTTGTCGCGTGATAGCGCGATTGTAATCGAATTCGATAATGCATAAATGGAGCCTCGGGCAGTCGGTCGGAAAATGACACGATTGGCCCAGCAACATGCGGAGTCGCCGCCTCACGCAATCGAAGGCTAGCGTGACGAACAAGCGGTTCGGTCGACGAGGGTTTAAACGCATTGGTGTGTGTTTTGGGACAGCGACGAGTCGTGCTATCGGTGCTGTCAGTTGAGTGTTGGGTTTTGGACTAAGTTCATAAGACGCTCATTCATTCGCACTTCTTTCCGTCGGTCATGAAGGCAGCGTGTGTCCAATGTCGGGTGCGCAAGGTAAGATAGATCCCATCCCTCCACATGGCGATTGGAATGGCGAGAACTAAATCTTCCCAGGTCCGCTGTGACCGATCCGTACTTGGTTGCAAGACCTGTGAGCGCCTGGAGTTCCAGTGCTCTTTCCAGCGCGACGCTTCTCGGGCCGTCGGTCAGTATGTGCCGCGTCTGCCACCGAAGCGTCGCGGTGCAACGGCCTGCCTGGAGTGTCGGGCGATGAAGGTCCGTTGTTCGGGGGCTACGCCTCGGTGTCAAAATTGTCATCGGCGAGATCGTCAATGTACCTATCCTTCCTCTAGTGGGCCAACGAGACCCGCATTAACTCGCGTTGGGAAGCTGTCAAGTCCCACGACCAGCACTTCTATCCCAATTGCGAATGATGATTGCACCCACGGTCAATCTGAATTTTCAATACCAAGACCTTCTGCTCCTTCATCGCCGTCAGATGAGGTAGTCAGCTCGCTTCTGAGAGACTATTTCGATCGCTTGTACCCTCTCCCATCTTTCAACTTCCTCCACAAAGAGACTGTCGTTCAACGCCGTTCTGAAACTACCCTCGATGAGTCGTTGAAGCTAGCTATATGTGCGATCACTGCTTTATACTTTGGCCAATATAAATCTGAACATGGTGCCTGGGCGCAACAGTCCGAGCAACTTATCCTGAATCGGCTCGAACGACCCTCCATATTCCTAATCCAGGCGTCCCTACTCACCATTCGATATAGGGCCGGAGTAGGCCAATTTCCACGAGCCTTCATTCTTGCTGGGCTTACAGCACGGTGGGCGGTATCTCTGCGTCTCAACTACGAGCACTCGGGCCTGAGTCCCATCGCACAGGAGGTGCGCCGGAGGACATTCTGGTCGCTCTACCTGCTGGAGGACAGTTTCTGCGTGGGGCTGAAAGAATTCGAGCTCTTCGACTCAGAGACAATTCACCTTCAGCTACCCTGTGAAGACGAAGATTTCCACGATGAGCGACCAGTGCTGACCGGCTTCCTCCAGCCGAGCAAGGGTCTTGAGCCAGAAGTTCTGGGACCCCGAGGGGCTTTCGTCAAGCTAGCCTTTATTCGAAGAGGGATAATGAGGTCCGTCTAGAAGTGACTTAGCATTCCACACAATACTGACACCGAAGCAGGCTGAATCGGAGAACCTGCGCTAAGGAAGTGAGCCTCTCCGAGCTACTGAGATCTATGGAGAGGTTCCAAGCGGACCTCCATCGTCTACGAAGTCGGCTCGCACCCTCTAATCAATACCCCCCCGCAAACCCAGAAGACCTTCATTGGCATCCCCGTTACGCGACTCTGCACATGTCCTGGCATCAGTGTCATTGCGATCTGTATCGTATCTTTCTCAGTGGCTACCCCGAATCCACTCCACACGTCGCCGTGGAGCGCATGACATCGTCGGAGCGTGTTCTCATGAAAAATAGGTGTTTGGGTCACGCAGAACTGATCGTGATGGTGCTTTCTGACTTTGTTCATCACAAGGATGAGCAGCACATGCTTGAGTTTGATGCGGCTGTATGTGCCTATCACGCAGCTCGGTTGATCTTGTTTGGGACATATACTGGGAGGGACAATGCGGGCCTGCCAATGCAGATGGCCATTAACAAAGCTCAGCTATGTCTCGATGTAGTCACCCGGTACTTCGAGTTCTCCGCTCATCTTAAACCGATGGTAAGTGGCTGAACCTGAATCTATGAGGCAGGCTAACCAAATAGCGTCAAATCCTTGAGCGAGACATCCAGCAGCACAAGAGATGGCTGCAATCATCGGGCCATCGAGCCGTGGCCACGGCGGATCCAACCCCTTATCCACCCCCTGGTATCTCGCGCGATGCGTACATGCGCCAGCGCCTCGCCATCCACAGTCTCCTGCGGCAATCGGACTTTGTGGACGACAGCCGTGATGCGGCCCCAGAACCCCCAAGCCCCCTTTTCAATTGGACTGCCTCTACCGACGGTGACCAGATCCACGAGCCACCATCAGATTGGGATTACCGCGCTATGGTAGATCCCTTGAACGAACAGATAGGTAGTGGACCAAATCTCTTTTGTGGAATACAATACGGTTTGGACTTCCTCGGGTGGCCCGGCGAGGGCGCAGAAGAGCCATCTGCCTTTATTGGGGGGGTTGAAGAACAGTTCATGTACTAGAAACGAGGTAGCCACCAATGGCTGGCGATTAATGCCGAGCTGCCGATCTCCGGCCGGCAAGCAGTGGGTCATCGGGCATCTGAAGCCGAGCCGAGTTGACATATAGTTCAGCTCGTTCTTCCTCGATCGGTGGCCAGGGTGGTAAGCGTTTTCCCACATCTGGTTTTCACCTTGGTGTTTCGAAAAGAAAGCATGGCAGTATCAGTACCTGGGGCCCGAGATGGCCGGCCAAACATTGTCTTTATCATGGCAGACGACCACGCCTCCAAGTCGATCAGCTGCTACGGCGCTGGGATCAATCACACACCAAACATCGATCGCCTTGCCAAGGAGGGAATGAAATTCAACCACTGCTATGTGACGAACTCAATCTGTACGCCCTCCCGAGCGGCAATTCTTTGTGGCACATATAATCATGTCAACGGGGTGATGACACTAGACGACCATGTGAGTCACTCAAAAAAACAAGGCATCGACGACAGCGATCCTAACTGCGTGCAGATAAATAAACATATCCCCAATGTTGCAAAGCATCTTCGCACAGGTGGCTATCAAACCGCCATGGTTGGGAAATGGCACCTCGGAGAGGGGATTGAAAATCAACCTACGGGCTTTGACTACTGGTCTGTTCTGCCAGGCCAAGGCCTCTACTGGGATCCCGAATTTATTGAGCCCGACGGGGAGCACATTGAACCAGGATACGTCACAGACATTATCACGGACAAGTCTCTGGATTGGATCAAGGCGCGAGACCGCGATCGTCCGTTCTTCCTCATGTGCCATCACAAAGCGCCCCATCGGTCTTGGGAATGCGACGACAAGCACAAGCACCTCTATAAAGACCCCATTCGTTTGCCTGATACATTCTCCGACGACTACAAGAACCGCGCGAAAGCGGCCAAAATCGCCAAGATGCGCGTCATTGAAGACCTCACCTACCAAGATCTCGGACTTGTCCAGCCCGACGGCGGCCGCAGAGTTGGCGAACCTGTGCTACAGGAAAAGGGTAACAGCGAGCGCAAGATTCCAGTACCAGGTTCAGTTGCAGAGCTTCACTCCATGAGGTTAATTGACAAAGACGATGGTACTATCTTTACTTTCGGAAGCCACGCCGAGTTAGCTGAATTCAAGTTTCAGCGTTACATGCAACGCTATCTTCGCACTATCCAATCTATCGATGATAATGTCGGCCGTCTGTTAGACTACCTGGATTCGGAACCCCAGCTAGCAGACAACACAATTGTTATCTATACCTCGGACCAAGGCTTCTTTCTGGGAGAACACGGCTGGTTTGATAAGAGATTCATGTATGAGGAGTCATTTCAAATGCCATTACTCATCAGATACCCGAAAGAGATCGTTGCTGCGTCAGTGTGTGACGATATCATATGCAACGTCGACTTTGCGGCCACCTGGCTGGACTACGCCAACCTGCCTGCGCCTTCATACATGCAAGGCACATCCTTCCGTCCACTATTGCAAGGCCGTACGCCAAAGTCCTGGCAACAGGTGGCATATCACCGATACTGGATGCATAACGACATTATTCACCATGCATATGCGCATTATGGGATACGTAACCAGAGGTACAAGTTGATCTATTGGTACAACGAGCCATTAGGTGTCAAGGGAGCCCGTCCAGGGGGGATAGAGTATAGAGAGTGGGAGCTCTTTGACTGTGACAAGGATCCATTGGAACTTTTTAATGTGTACCATGAACGACAATATCAAGGTGTTGTAAGGGAGATGATTACGATGTTGGAGAAGAAAATGGCGGAAATTGGAGATGAGCCTGTTCATCCAAAGTAACAATGGCTGCTGGGGTCTCTATGATGATTATATTTGACAAACTGAGGCCGTGCTTCATTCGAATAATATCCTTTAGTATTTGCGGTGGAGATTTTCTGGTGCATATTCCTGTAAACGCTTACAAGTCTCACCTCGTTGGATCCTACCCTGTAGATGCGTCATTTCGTCCTAACAGGTAGGTTTTAACGTCAATACTTACCCACGTCCTCCACCTTACATGGCAATAGCCGATGGAAAGGTCCGACTCCCGACTGGCGAGCGTAGGCTTACTTTGGCTGCGTAACAGAGGACACTGGCGTGGCATATTGTCCATCTCGGACGAACCTCCGAGCCGTTGAATCGGCAGTCGGGGCCCCCACATTTCGTGATGCTGCACTACAATGATTCAATCCGCTAACACCCCACTCGTAGGTGAAAATGAATAATGTATAAAGTTCGGAGGGGATGGCACGGATATGGTTCATTAGGTTGGGGCAACATCGTCCTACTCGAGTTTTGTATTACAGTTCAAGTATTCCTGTTAAAGTCGCGCTGAACAGCCACTACTCCCTATGGTGAACCTGCAATTGACTCTTCCGGCAATGGCATCTTGCCACATAGCCCTCGCGGTCTCTGTGCCATCAGAAGCGTTCGGGAAGGGGCTGCATAGGAAACGTGCTGAAGCATTGGTAGACCAGATGACCTGGGAAGAGAAGGTTGCCCAGATGGGTGGTATCCGTCGGCTCCTAAGTCTTGGTCCGCAGATAGATGAAGAGAACTACGAATGCCGGCAAGTGGAGTACCAAAATGGAAACATTGGTCAGTGATTTCCTCGTGGGTAATGTGACAATGCAACTAACAGAACAGGGTTTGGTGCTACGCTCAACTGGGCTGATGAGATTCTTTCACTCACGAACGACATACGACAGAGGGAAATTAATGAGAGTCGGCTTCATATCCCATTTATCACGGTCACGGATTCTATAAACAGTCTATACTTGTCTGGGGGCACTATATTCCCAAGTAACCTTGCCATGGCGGCTACATTCAACATCCCGCTGTTCAGGGAGGGCGTTGCTGCACTTCGTGAAGAGCAACTAGCAATCGGTGTATCATGGGTTCTGTCTCCGCCACTAGATATAGCGTGGGAGCCGCGATATTCCCGCATCGGTGAGCTGTAAGTTACTGCCCGGTCCCTCATATGCACGCTAACCCGGCCAAGATTTGGCGAGGACTGTTATTTAACAGGCGAATTCGGCCATGCCTATGTCCAGACTATGCAAGACAAAGACGAATCAGGAAATATCAAAGTCGCCACGACCGTTAAGCATTTCGTTTACGGCGAGAGTCGTGGTGGAGTTAATGCTGCCAGCATGTACGGAGGAATAAATCACCTTTACAACGACCAGTTGCGGCCTTATATGCGAGCACTAGAAGCGGATCCCGCCGCTGTTATGGTATCTTACGCGTCGGTCGATTTGGTTCCGATGTCGGCGAACAAGTATCTCGTGAGGGATGTTCTCCGTGAAAAGCTTGGCTTTGAGGGTATTGTTATGTCAGATGCTGGGTCTATTGCGCATCTCTATACTGAGTCTCGGCTGGCGGACTCATATGCCGAAGCTGCATTATTAGCGCTTGAGGCTGGGTTGCAGATGGAGTTGAGCCCCGGCTCTCCGGCTGTATTTCCTACTCTTGTTGCAGCTGCAGAGGATAGACATGTTGGAAAGTTGATAAATGACGCTGTATTGAATATTCTTCAGCTGAAGTTCGCAACCGGCCTCTTTGACAATCCTCTTCCTGACCCAGCGAAAGTGAACGAGACCCTACGAACACCGGCCCACCTCGACATTAGTCGCAATGTCACCAGGGAAAGCATTGTCCTACTTCAGAATGATGGTATCCTACCAAAGATACCATCGAAAGTGGCCCTGCTCGGCCCATTTGCTGATATCCGTAACTATGGCTCCTATGCGCCTGTGAACTCGAGTGACTCTCGGTACGGCAACTCACTTTATCAAAGTCTCCGAGCCAAGCTTGGTGCAAGTAATGTGAACCTTGTCCAAGGAGTCGACTTCATCGACACCAATTCCACAAACATCGCCACCGCAGTTTCAGCCGCTAAAGAGGCCGGTCTTGCAATCGTCGTCCTTGGCTCACTGTCCGTCGGTACGACAGATCCCCTTGTAACCAAGCGGACCGATGGGGAGTTCTTCACGCACGCAGAACTAAGCTTCCCAGGGGCTCAACAGCAACTCCTCGATGCTGTACTGGACGCTTCTATTCCAACGATCCTGGTCCTCTCTGGTGGACAACCTTACGTGCTCAATAATTCAACCCTCCGGAGCAATGCTATCCTGCACTCTTTTCTCGGTGGCGAATTCACTGGCGATGCGTTGGTCGAGATTATAATGGGCCACGTCAACCCTAGCGGCAAGTTGCCAATCAGCTTACCCCAGGATACATCTGCTACTCCAGTGTTTTATGATTATCTTCCGAGCGACGATACCGGGACAGCGGATAGCATCCTAGGATTCCATTCTACGTACCAGTTTCCTTTGCTTTCGCGGGCCCCATCGATGCCATTTGGGTTTGGCTTGAGCTATACAGATTTCACGGTCTCGACACCTATTGCGAGAGCCGGGAATAACAGTGTTGAGGTGCGTGTGAATATTACCAATAGTGGTTGTATCGCTGGCAAGGAAGTCGTGCAACTATACCATCGCCCGAACACGACGACAGGGATCGAATTTCCTGTGAAGCGCTTGGTTAGATTTGAGAAGGTTGACCTACGCGCTGGGGAAGGTATAGAGGTTCGGTTTGTCATTCCGTATAAGGATTTAGGGTACTATGTCAATGGTAAATTGCGCGTGAAGCGGGGCGTCTACTCTTTCTGGGCTGGTACGAGTGCGAGGACGGAGGATCTAATCGGCATCAACGTGACGGTTATTTAAGGGTTTCCTTTCAATATTAGGCGGAAGAGTAGGGGAATTGGCCGAATCTAAGCTTTTCTAAAATCCCACAGAGTGATCCTTGCAGAAATGGGTAGCTTCGTGATCCGGTCAAACACCGAGTCTGTCCAGCCTTCCTCAGAGATAGGTATTTTCAATATGCATTTAACATGATCAGAGTACTTAGATTCAGACTTACTCCTATTGATGTGTATTCCAACGAGTTAAAGTGGCTTGTGTCTCTAGATGTGCGGTCGGAGGGCACAACGCAACGGAATGAGAATTTCGGATATCTACAGATTTACCTGTGAGCTCCTTAGAAGAACCCAGTAAGTTTCTATAACATATATTCATGTATTTAACATGCAGAGAAAGATTCCATTTCCATCGACATTCCCAGATGTCTATTCTTCTGTCAGGCCGCCGTTCTGCAACAGAACATAGCCGGTCGTGCCATCTCGGGGGGAGAGCCTGTTAAGTTCCGAACAGTCTTCGGGTACTATTTATATAAGTCAATAGGAGGTGATACATCCAGGTCTTTCCTCGTGGCTTAGATTATCGACATGTATAATAATATCGAGCTAATAGAAACGCAAAACTCAATTTGAGATAATGAACGTGTTAGCCAACTAGAGCAATATATACATAGCTAATACCTAATACCACGCATCCACGCTTAAACTCGTTGAAAGAATTCCTGGATGTGGCACGTGCCGTAGTATCGTTCAGTGGAACCAAAGATCTCTTCGAGGAATATGTTGAGGGAGTGCTGTCGACCAAAAGCTTACTTCTTCACCATTTTGAAGATAGACATTTGGTATTTGAAGTCGATCTGTGCAGACGAATCTGCTTCACCATCCTTTAGCATATCCTCAGCTCCTCTGCACCCTTCCCGACCTGTATAATGCAGCACAGTCCAACCGTCTTCTGCCAAAAGCTAGGAAATCTGGCTCGCGATATATAAGCAGACACACTGTCTCCAGATGGCCTTCCATTACAGCGTAATACAAGGCTGTCCGTCCAAAGGCCGTCCTGGTAATGCAAAGGAGCACCATTTCACCCACTTAACGATCCATCGATCCAGTCCGGATCAGGACGGAATCATGCAATTGTGAGGGCTCTATCATACAGTATCACGTGACCATGGTGGTAATGATCCATGGTGTCGCTGTACTGAGTAATTTCGCGTGAATCAGACCTTCTATATAGTAAGTCGAACTTGTGTGGGAGGATATAGATGGATCTGACGTCGCGTGTAGTTGTGAGAGCGATGAATTCTTGTAAACTCGCGCGTCAACGTATATATATATTTGTAACCTGCCGGTCTCTGGGATCCCAATAAAAAGTAGATATACCTTTCGAAGATATTAAGAGAAGCATGATTCTATCCACATAGTAGAGAGAATAGATAAAAGCAACCTGAACATTCATAATATTCACTCTGAGTGGATAATATGAAGTTATGCTAGATCCTATCTCTACAATCAGCACTCGGGACCCACCGGGAGTGGGTTGAGGATTTGACAAACCTCCTGTGTCGATATCAGAAAAAGTTGATTACGTTAGGGGCCTCATCTCTGTTCACTATCGTTTCCGTTTGCAATCGTAGCTCATATCGTAATGAGCACAAGCTCTCTACACTGGCTATCGAGAAGCCACAAAGGGTATCAGATGTAATACAAGTCGAGCGCGGCTTACATTTCCAGGACAAAGTCACACAGCCTTGACATTCATCAAGGGACATCATGATCGAGTGTCTTGGCAACATTCATACATGCAAATCGTCCTTTACAGCAAGCATACCCATGGACAGCGCCAGTTGATCCGGCCATGCCGGAAGTTGATTCTCCAGAGTCTCTTTCTTACCCATTGTCATACGAGGCGTAGTCGCTGGGGCGGGCAGCACATCCCACACCGGTAATGTAGGCATTGTTGGATCTGTGGATAGCTGGCGATGATCGGACTGAGTAAGTGCGATAATCTGGTCTAGAAGTGCGAGAGCCGACTGAGCCCCATGACCAGCAAACTGCCTGGTTTTCTGGGCTACAGGAACTGGAATTAGTGCAATAAGGTCTCGTTTGTTTCTCAGCGCCTCACTGTCTAGTGAGACTGGAAATACCGACTCCAGTTGGTTTCTCAGGTGCTGGAGCCTTCTCCTAGACCGCATGGTTTCCTGCCTGAGTGTCTCGCGCATGGAGTGATCTGTTTCATTGTTTTTGATCACTGCACAGGCGCGAGCGTAGAGACCCGGACACTTAGTTATCTCGATAAAGATGAGCTCGACTAGATTACCGAGCTGGCTGCCCTTTCTATTCTCACTTTCCTTGACGAGAGTGTCGGCGAGCGCCGATTGCCATGCTGGCTCCGCTAAGAAACACGCTTCACCTCGAATGAGCGCGTCGGCTACTATGAATGACTTGAAGGAAATCAGTAAAGTACGACCAAACCCACTACGGTGAGCATTTGGTCCTCGTAAGCGAATTAGGGTGGCAATACCACTGGAATGGGTGAGCCAGGACTGTGGTGTGATCGGATCCATCATCTCGTAGATGCCAAGCATGACGGCGATTGCGAGGGTCATGTCCGATCGGGCGAATCGGGGTCGTCGTAACAAACTACGCAAGCCATGGATCCCACGACTATACATAGACCTACTACTGGCAATTGTATCTTGGTCCTGGTGTTTCATGCCCAGGTGAAGGGTACCCAGACACCGGAGACTCCAGACGAAGGGGTCCAGCGTCGACTCGACATGGCGACGCGCGAAGTTCATCCAATTGACTGACAAACGGGCACTATATAAGTAGTAGAGTCCTGGGACCGTAGCGTCTATGAAGAATCCCAGGGTTTCAACCCCCTGCGCGGACAAAGTCTTTTGTATAAGACTTGGCGCAACCAACTCATCGACATTATTATGAGACCATACATCGCGCTCCGTAACCGACTGAGAGGTGTTCGACTTTTGGCATTGTGCGGACGAGGTCGCCGAACGATATGTAGGGTTAGGGCCTACTGGCCTTCTGGAATCGGAGGGAGTGCTAACAACGAAGGTCAAAGGTTTCCGATAACCGGGACATTGAATACCTCGCAGCTCGCAACGTCGGCAATTTGGTCGTGTCTCATCGCACTACTTCCGGTTGCATTCGGTTAGTGGCTTAATCATGTTTTGTAGGCTGCCATGCAGCACTTATGGAGGTTCGCCTCTACCTTGACTCGTCGCCGGATGCAGGTGCGACAGCCTTTGCTGTATGGAACTGCGACCATGACCCTGGAATGGGTAGTGGTATATGGCTGACTTCCGGGCACCCGATAGTCCACTTCATTAATAATTAATAGGCAAGAAGTTGGACCAGGCCTTAGCAAGGAGAGATTGCGAGCAAGGCTGGAGATGGAAGACACTTGGCTGATGGACAAGACTCAGACTCTCCCCACAACCCACCACGCCAAGACACTTGTTATATTTCGGGAAAAAGTCCCGGAATTAGACTCTATGAGGTTTAGCGTCTGGGTGGGTCTCCTAAGCTGTGTCAGAAAGGACATCGCTGTGATTCTCCTTAGTGATGGCTGATCAAGTGGGGCATTACAGCCAGACTGCATCCACTTGGGGCTTTCGAGTGATAGTCCAACGCAGCCGTATGAAAGTGGACAGGTAGGGCTCTGGGGGTCGATCTACGGTATATTCCATATGTCCAGCGGATTACCAGATCCACCAAGAGCAGACTTTCGAATCGAGAGTCAGGTATACAGACTAGATTTAGATGTTGATCTGCATTAATTACCAGAAGTACTTAGTAATTTAGGAGGCAACCTATGGACGAGATTATTTACGAGTGACTGTAATAGAGATGTCAGTGGCGTTCTTGATGCTGGTGGATGTGAACAAGGCTAGAGTCCGCTTGTCAACTGTGTACTGCAGCAAGCTGCCGTCGGGAGAGATCTGGACGGTATAGCCGTTGGGAAATGTGGAGGGGGGCAGGATGATTTCGGTGGGCGCCCCGATATTGGGATCAGATGTGAACTGCAGCTTGAAGGTTGCCGAGCTCTCAGAAAAGCTGAAGCTTTTGGGAGTGCCAGCGACAGCGGCAGGGTATGCACGGCTGTAATGTTTTGCTAGCTCAGGATAAGGCTGACCAGATGTGCCGTTGTACAGATTCTCGTACGCCCAGCCGATCCAGGAAACCATATTTGCATCTGTTGCCGACATGGCATCTGCTAGGCCCTGCATCTGCTTATCATCGCCCATCCAGAACGTGAGCTCGGTCAGCACGCCGGCGGTCCTAAGGCGCTCGTTGTCCTTATGGCGGTTACTGAGTGTGGTGGAAATCGAGCCCAGTTGCGGCGGGCTGTAGTAGTGGAACGAATGCACCGATTTAGATCCATCCCCGAGAGGGACATTATCGAAACCCGACAAGATATCCAGGGTGGCGCCCTCAAACCAGATGAGCGTGTCATTATCGACTGTACGAATCTGCTTGGTCGCGCGGTTCCAGAGCCCTTCTAGGACCTTGTGGTCAGCAACACCAGGCACCAGCAGTGTCGGATCGGCCCACGTATCGCCCACCCATGGCTCGTTCAGCAGGTTATACCCGACCACATTGGTCGACTTGACATACTCGGATGCTAGCTTTTTCCAGTACGCTGCGAACGCATCGCCCAACCCGTCGTAATTGTTGTATAGCCGCCCAAATGCATTGCCCAGCGCCACGGACGTGTAGCTCAGAGACCAATCGACAGTGCTGCAGAGCGACTCCGGCGATGGGAAGCCGTTTTCATCGACAGGGAACGGCGTCGTCTTGAGAGGAAACGGATACATCTTGCCACTTGATACCCAATCCTTTTTCGCAAACCACTATGAAACCTTGTTAGTATGAGGTATGCCAATTTGCCCCTACGTCTACTTACGTCAGGTGCGCCGTTGCCACAGAATTGCCGCGCCAGGCAGTCCTGATGCACGTCCACCAAAACATAAAGCCCATGGTCCTCGGCCATCTTGGTCTGCTTCTTCATAATATCCAAAAATGTCTGGTTATACTGCCCACGCACAGGCTCTGCACCTGCCCAACTGTGGCCTAGCCGCACAATGTTCAGACCCAAGTCGTGCAGATTCTGGACATCTTGCTCGCTAAACGACGAGACACCAGGCTCCCACTCCAACGGCCGATGCCATGGTGGCTCCTTCATAACGACATTGGTTCCGTGGAAAAACCGCGTACGGCCGAATTCATCGACGATCTGGTGCGTGTCTTGGTTCACCTGGCTGATACGCGACATGCCTGGATGACTCTTGTACCACGCCTCGGCATCCTGAGCTAAAACACCCGTTGGCTGTGTGCCGACCAGCGCCAGCAGCCATGCAGCAGCAATGGGAGTGTACAGCATGGCCATGAAACAACCACGTCAATCCTAGTAAGAATAACGGCACAGGGCTGGGGAGGACAGAGGGACGGAACGTTCAGACAAGAACAAGAATCAAAGGACTACAGCGTGATTATACATGTGCAACGCCCCTTTTACTTAACTAACAAGTGAGGTTACATCCACCATTTTAGCTCAATCGCTTGCAGAAACGAGACGTGGATATGACCCACAAAACCATGCCATACAGCCGCAGGGTTCCTTGATATACACAGTAGGCGATGCGGCCCGGCGCGGCAAGCCAATTAAGTCAATGTGTCCCCTTGTTACCTACAATCAGATTGTCGGGCTATTCCGGTACCATCAGCCAACGTGCTTGATCAACAGGGGGTTTGACACTTGACGGTATCAGTGCCGAAAGTGGAGCTCAGGTCGGCTGTAGATTGGTAGAGAATATGAGGGTTTCCCCGCAATTATGTAACGATTTTAACACTATTTATTGAAGATCATAGATTTATTGACTCGATTGTCATAAAACATGTGACTGGTATTAATACATCCTATGCTCCTATTCAGATTTCATATTCGATGTAACCTTGCCATCCAACGTGCAGCACACCTCTTGGTATTTCAGTCGCAAAGGATACCACAACGGGACAGCATTTCACAATTTAGTGTTGATGCAATTTGTTCTTCTGGTAACATTAAAAGCAATACATGACATCTATCAAAGATTGTAGAGTGGTATTTATGAGGTCACCTCAGTAAGCTAAGCGAAAAGATACACGCTAAGGCCAATCTCCCATTCCAGGATGAATCGAAGATATTTTGTTCAAAATCTTCCTTAAATGACCCTCCGTGTCCAAGTGCCTCGTGTTCTTGTTCTGATTTGCGTGAAGGATAATGTTGATTCGTAATTGCTTTGGTATTGATAGCGAAATCAATTGGAAGGAGCAACTATTGGGTGGCTCTAGGCGCCAGCTTTAGCAAGAATATCACAATATATTCGCCCAAGAAACCTTTGGGAGTGTACAATTAATGTATTTCTCAGTAGTGATACTCTCTCCTCACATACCAAGCCCTTTCAATATCCCATCATGTACACAACACAGCAAACCCTGCAATCAAATACAACCCCACGATGTCCTCAACTCTCCCCCAAAGCTCTCCCACGGATAATCCTCTATATGACTATTTCCACCAGTCTAGACCCTTGGCTTCAGCTTCACATTGAAATTTAGAGGCATGACAAACCAATGGTTGAGCGTCTTCCATCCCTCCTTGTCATCCACCATTTCAATCTCAAAGTTCTGTACCACGACCAGCAGCAATTTACTGATCTCCAACATGGAGATATGCCTTCCGATGCATGTCCTCGAACCCACACCGAAAGGTATGAGGTACGACCCCATCGCTCTGAGGCGCTCACCAGACGTCTCAAGCCAACGCTCCGGTCTGAACTCACCAACATCATGGCCAAATACCGCCTCGCTGTAGTGCGCAACCCATGTGTTTATTCCCACGACGCTCCCTCCCGGAAAGTAACGCCCGCAGACCTCGGCTCCCCCTTCAGGCACCACGCGCCACAGAGGCAATCCGGTTGCGGAGTGAAGCCGCATACCTTCTTTGATACAGGCTTGCAAGTACGGCATATCTTGCGCTTGGGCAAATGAGACGCTCTCCTTTGTGCAACCTCCCGCAGATCTGACATGGCTCACTTCGTCAAGCAGGCGTCGCATGGTTTGGGGATTCTGGATCAGGTAATATAATATCGAAGATAAGGTTACTCCAGTGGTGTCGCTGCCCGCGCTGATGTTACCCCATCCGAGCATAAAGATGTGCGAGTTAGTCACTTTAGTGGGATCAGCATCCTGGGCGTTCATGATTCTGTCAAGGAAGTCCTGAGGCCCAGCTTGGTTGTCGACTCTGGACTTATCCTTTTCGCCGTTGCCCCTCAAGCGTCTACGCAGGGAAATCATATCGTACACCGCACTTGTGATCTTGCGCAAGCCAGAAGCTCCTGTCCCCGGGATGCGCTCAAGAAGGGGATATAAATATTGATGAAGGCTTGGGTAGTGTCCTGCTGCTGTCGAGTAGAGGAGAAGCTGCGCATTGGCCTCTATCATCCCACCAATATCCTTGCCTTCGTCGAGGAACCCAAATCGCTTTGAGAAGGTGATGCACCCGACTGCATCAAAGGCATAGCACTGTAGCCAGTATGTCAGGTTGATGACCTCCCCAGTTGTCGCAAAGTCCCGGAGTTTCCGACAGAGGATGGCATTGCAGTCGTTGACAGGTGCTTCATACGACACAAGTGAAGACAAGGAATACAGGTTCTGCACCCTCCTGCGCGAGTCATTATGCCGCTTGATATTGGTGTCCGCGAAGAGCGTTACAAGGTCCGGGTGTTTCCAGGCCTGATACCAATCGCTCTTGGGGAAGCGGCTGCCAGCGCCATACACGGCCTTGTCTGGCTCAGAGATTGAGTATGTTCCGGGGGCAATGCGGACGATCCGACCGTGCTTGCGATGAAGCTCAATATTTTCATGATGGAAATTGCCGCGGTATGATTTATATAAATACCAGAGGCTTGAGAACCGGGCTACGAAGGGGCCGGGGATGTCGCGCAATGGAGATCGGACTTGTTCGTAGACAGTGAGGACGATGTAGCAACACAGGGCAGCCAGTACAGCATAGATAATGATGAGTAAATTCATGATTAAGTCGTGATGGGGAAGTGTATTTGTTGATGGTGAGGTCACTGAGGTCCTTGACTGGCTTTTATAACTTGATGACTGGTCGAGTGCCGGCCAAGGGATCGAAGAAACGTGGTGTTTGATCACGTCCACCGTTTCGGTTCTCTCCGACTCGGATAGTTGATACAAGCATGTGTGGCTAGTCGGATAACCCATGGCAAACCAGAGAAAGCAGATTGACTACATCTGAGCTGTGGCGAGCAGATCATTGTTATGCCGTTGGCTGGATCGTACCTTGAAGCCGACACAACCTACACGAGTCCAAGTCCAATGGATTGTGGATCGATATTGTAGTTTTAATACAGTCAAATCGAGTGATCAATACCAGACAAAACTGGTAGCCCGAAGCTGCCGATGAGAGGTTAGACAGTCCAGAAAGCAGACCAGTCTAGTCACCGGCCTCGATTCCGGTATGGTTCAGGCCAAACGACATGCTTGTAGGGAGAGGAAAAATCATGGTTCACAACCTGATCCAGAGGTTTTGCATACTTACACTGTAGGTATCCCCGGAGTTGCGCAATCGCGACGCGCTGTGTCTGCATCGGGTCCACCGACTGTGTGATGGCCGGTACATCGGTTCAACCAGAGCTTGCCGGCTTTTAGCGCACTATGGGAATCGGATGCCCTCCCATAGCCCCCGCGTGAAAGTCGGGAGTGGTTCCGATGTTTTGGAGTAACCCCAATCTCACAATCGGATATCAAGTATCTCAACCGACCCATTTCCGGCTTCCCTCTTAGCATCTGGACAGGCCATGGATAAGCAACGCCGCGTAAGAAAGCGAGTGCCCAGGGCGTAAGTGCTCCTATCCTTATACCAGGGCAGACTTGCTGATGCGTCCAGCAAAAGATGCGCAAGATGCCGCCGGCAGAAGGTCAAATGCAATGGGTCCTTCCCCTGCAGCCGATGCACCAGGAGACAAGTTGAATGTCAGGGTGATCCGCGATCGGGAGCGATCTCAGCTGAGCAACCGAGCGCCCATCGTCATGCGGCCTCTTGTAGCCGTCAGGGGAACCCTAGATTGCCAGTCGAGCTAGGTAAGCAACCACGGCAGCAATTCCTGGCAATTTCTGACTAGTCAGTAAGATTCTGATACTAGATCGCTCGACAAAAATGGCTTGACTAGGGTATTTAATGCCACAGGACTGCCGGAAGCGTTCTCACCCGGGGAGTCACCCGCGCCACCACTCACGAATCCCTTGGCCATCGATTGCTCAAGTTATTCTTTAGACACGAACGGACGACCTGGTAGGTCTCTGTCTCGTGCTAGTAGGAGTGTATTGACGTTATCTTGCAGTACATCTGGGGACGTCTTCGACATGGTCCTTCGGCCGTCGTGTCCTCCGCATGACATACGAAGCGGCCATGCATGCCCCCCTTCCTTCAGAAAACTTACTCTTCGACGGCACATGCTATGACTTGGGGTGGGATGAGAAACGGCACCCATCCTCCCAGGTAGACCTCGAGGTTGTTGCACTTCCCTCGCCGGATTATGCACGTTACCTGATACATGCCGTTCAATTCCACTGCGGCCAGCTGTTCCATCTTCTAGAGGAAGATAGGTTCATGCAGTTTTTTCCTTATACCACGAGAATGCATTAGATCCTTCAGGTCTCTGGTATATCCATTACCTCTTGATTCTTGCTTTCGGCAAGGCATTTGTGGTCCAGACCAGCAGAGGACGAAAGCCTCCAGGCGCCGACCTATTCCGTCTTGCCATGAGCCTTCTTCCACCGGCTCATATGTTCGTTGCTGATGCAATACATATGGTGCAGATCCTATGCTGTGCCGCCTTGTATCTCCAATGCCTAGACTTCCGCGGGCCTGCCTATCGCATCGTGAGCTCCGTTATGAAAACATCCAATGAGTTTCTGCCACTAACAAAAGAGACAGATAGGCCAAGCGCTGCGCCTGGCGCTTCAAGGAGGGTTACACACTGAAATGCACGGCCAGGACGTGAGTGACGCACACGCTCAGAGATCCCACCGTGTGTGGTGGACAGTCTACATCCTCGACCGCCAGATGTCGTCCCTCATGGGTGTGCCAATGGCAATTTCAGATGATGCGATAAACGCACCCCTACCTACTTTCCCGGGAGAACCTCGGAAGTCAATGACTCTGGAGATCCAGATAAAGCTCTCCCGTGTTCTGGCGCGGATAGTCGAGAGTGAGTACTCATTAGCATGCGTGGCCAAGACTTCTATTGATAGACACAGCCGTGTACGGTGCCGACGGTCGTCTCGACAAGCAGTTTCTAAGCAGCACAAAGGACGCCCTGAAAAATATCGCAGGCGTTGCTGACCATCTGAATGGCTCTTTTGCATTACCCAATAACGCCGTGATGCGTGGCATATCGAGGGTTTCTGCTTCGCTGCATCTCATGCAACACCAAGTACGTGAATCGCTTACTTGATGAGACCTATAGTAATATGCCTCTTAGTGCATTGTTCTTACGACGAGGCCTTTGCTTTACAACCTTTTCGAGTCGAGGATCGGCGGTTCGGACCCGAGCTTGATACGCACGGCCCGGTCTGGGAGTGTTAGGAATCTGCTTCTCATATGCATCGACTCGGCTCAGCAAATGCTAACCATTCTCGCAAGTTTGCAGAGCCAAGATATCCTCGGTCAGTGCAAACGAATGCTATTCTTTCTTTAATGACTAACGTCAGGGCAGAGGGCTTTCTGCGCTTCGACCTCGACGCTACCTTCGCCGCTCATCTCACGTTGTTGATGGCACCTACTATTGATCCCACTCTAATAAAGAACCAGTCGATATGGTTAAAGCGTTGCTATAGTGTGTTGGAATATATTATATCCTGTGGAAACATGGTGGCTGTCCAGGTGAAATCAGAGCTACGACACCTAGAAGACATTCTTAGTCGTTGGCCTATGGACGATGAATTCAATCAAGGGGAAGCGCCTCAACAGCAGAGCTCACGCAGCTCATTACCACCAGAAGGCCCTTCTCCAAAGTCGGCACTACCACAACCTATGATTGTCCAAAACAACTTCCAGCCGTTAGAAGATACTCTACAGATGGAAGGGCTTTGGTGGCAAGAAGGTCTCTCATCAGAATATCTTATTAATTTTGCAAATTCAATCGATCTAGATAGCCTAGATATATTGTAATCAATACACCCATTACTATATAATACCATTTTTGTTCCATGCAACATAGGAATGTATTTGTAATCCTAAGATGATGAGTCAGCTGACTGCTGCTTCCGCGGAGGCACTTTCGCCTTTCACATAAGTTACCAAGCCAACCTTTTGAGTCCAGCTCTGTGGAGGGAACACAACGATTGATTTGATTTGAAGGCATATCGGAGCTACAATGGAATTGAATAATCAGGCGAGGAAGGTAGGCGTGACAAGCGAGCCTGTGCATCGATCAAATATGAATTGCTAAGTCATGCTGGGGAAAAGGCATGCGATCTATGCTACACTCGCAAGATCAAGTGCGACGGACAGAAGCCTCGCTGCTCAAACTGCATCAACTATGCTACAGACTGCACGCATACGGCACTGAGCCGGAAGTCAAAGCCCAGAGCACAACGTAGTAGCGGGGCCAAGAAGGCGGAAGAAGTCCAGAGCCTGCAAGCTGAAATACAGCGCTTAAAGACTCAACTTGTACGTAGTCCCGGGCGCTGGCATAATGATGATACTCAATTATGAGAGTTACAGGCTCAGAGGCGAGACCAAGATCGGCCGCCACATCCGACACCAGGGCCGGTGACGACGACAATAGCAGTGCATGTTGAAGATCAACACAGTGACGCGGAGGACGATCTTACAATCAGCTCGATGAAACTACCTCCTCTACAACTAGCCATGGCCATGGTTGGAATATATCTTAACACTTGGAATTCGGTCCTGCCGCTCTTTCATGCTGATACGCTGTTGCGTCTAGTCGGTGAATGCTATGCCCGTCAACCCCAACAACGCGACCCAGTAGTATGGGCTGCCATCAACGTCGTCTTTGCCCTGGCTTGCCAACAGGTTCCAGAAGGCGCCAGCAATGGTCGCTCCGAGTACCAGACCGATCAAGCCACGGAGTATCTCAACAAGGCACAATCCATCATCTCGACTGTGATGCTTGGTGAGACCCATCTCCTTAACATACAGGTACTGGTAGGCATGGTGATGGTGCTCCAAACTGCACACAACCTGACCCCATCCTTGATCCTAATATCGGCAACGATGCGTCTCGTACATAAGTTAGGCCTGCACAACCATGCAGCATCAACACATCTGGATCCTGTGCAAAGGAGACAGCATGCCCGCGTCTTTTGGCTCGCATACATTCTCGACAAAGATTTAAGCCTGCGTACCCAACAGCCTTCCGTTCAACTCGATGACGATATTGACGTGGAGTTACCATCTTCTTTGCCGACAACTAATGACGATAATGACAACACTGCTGGTATCGTCGTTACGGCTGACGGAAATGCCAGGATGAATTATTTTCTGGCTCGCGTCAAGCTCGCCAATATTGAGGGTCGCGTATATGACTCTCTCTACTCAACACGAGCAGTAAATCGAGGCTTCGAAGAACGACGTAATGCAAAGGAGAGCATTGTTAGCGCACTCGATGAATGGAGGGCTTCCATACCTCCTGAATTTAGCGCAAGTATCGTCACATCGAGCACCAGAAATAAACCAGGGAATAATGGATTTTTCTGTGTGCTACACTCAACCAGTCTCCAATGCATGGCGCTTGTTAGCCGGGCTCACGCTTGGGATGGACAATGGGTGAGTGGTGTTCGCAACCATAGCCGAGGAACTCAGATATTGCAGCTACCACCAGCTTGGGAGACAATAGTCCATCAGGCCAGAAATTACATGCTCTTATTTCGAGAGGTTTGGTCGAGAGATGCCTGGTTTTGCTGGTCAGTAATCACATATTCTAACGAGGATACAGTTGTTGACAGTGATAGGCTGACTTCATGTCCTTATACAACCGCTATGGTGCTGTTGACGGCCAACGCTCTGTACAATCCATGGCATGATAAGATCCAGTTAGATATGGAGCTGATGGACTCAGCCCTTCTTTGGCTCAATGAGGCCATGAGAGAAAGTCAATCGGAAGAGACCCAAGCGCTTCGGGAGACTTGTGTTGAGGCCGTCCGAACGGTGAAGCAGAAGCTTGCTGAAGATATCACAACGCCCTTGGGTGATTATTGGTTGCTCGAACGTCCAGACAATGTAGAACCATTTTAGGAATATGCCAGTACTAAAGGGCATCAATATCCATAGCATCAAAGCAATGTGACAGTATGCGAAACGCAAACTTCATGGTTTTCAAAGTTGAAAATAGCCGGCTCAGCCTATTCCACTCATGAATGAAGCCTAATTCCAGGATTTACATGTATCTTCAACAACACAGGTGCTCACATGGACCACAGGAGTGGGCGACAACAACCAACAAAGGAGGAGGACTAATTCCAGACGATACTACCATTGGCAAAAGGGACCGACCCTCAGGCCTTTCCTTTCATGACATCGAACACAACATTCATGTTGCCCTCATATTCATTCTCCACCAACAGATGTAACAATACGCCCAACCGCTCCAGCAATCCTGAATGATGCAAATCATAGCCTGCAAACTGTGGCTTGAATCCGGCCTCTTCAATAAGCTTTCGAACTGTGCCGATAGAAGATGCATTTCCACCAATGAAGATTATAGGTGGCACACGACCAGATGCCCATTTCTGGACTTCCAAGAGTGATGCTGGTATAGAATTGAAGGCTTTGAAAAGTATTGCCTCTGGAAAGGCTCTCTGAACCTCTTGCGTGATGGAGGTTGTTTCCATGTACTTGAGGTCATGGTAATGATTGAAGTTGGCATCCACATTTAGCGGATTCATTGTATCAATCACCAGTTTACCCGAAAGCGTAATGCCGTCATTCTGGAGCTCTTTGAGAATATGAGCCAAGCGTGGGAAGTATGCCGACAGAATGACAATTTCGCCGAATTTCGCAGCATCCGTCATTGAGCCGTAGTGAAACCGGGCTATCTCATTCTCTCCGATGCCCTTCTCTGAGGCTAATTCTCTAACGCGCGCTCGAAGCCGTTCTGGATGTGTGTCTTTGCTGAGCATGACATCATGGCCAAGGCGTATCCAGGCAAAAGCCAGACGCAATCCAATATTGCCTGCGTTCACGATGCCAACTTTCATCTTCGATATATGTCCCTCGATTAAGGTGAAAAGAAAACGTGATAAGCAAGTTGTACACTGGTTATTGGCACTGTAATCCGCAAGCTTCATGAGAGGTTGGCTGAATTTATATGCTGTAGCCAAAAAGCTTGACAAGGCCGGACAGAGGTTCCGCGGAAGCCATTCCGAATGCGACGCTTTATAATATGGAGAGGGATCTATAATGTATTTCTAGTTTAACTTTTGATGGGCTATGGCAGGCGGCTGATTAATATCGGCAGTAGGGCTCCCAGATGAAGGAAGCCAGCTTCCGCGGGTGTCATTCCCAATGCAATGCTTTATAATCTAGAGAAGGATTTATCATGAGCAGTTATAACTTGACTCTTGATGCGTAATGGCGGACGGCTGATAAATATAGGTACTAATACTTCCGTATAGAATAGCTTATGTAGCTCCGCGGAGGCAGACATCTCCTTATCCTGCTTGAGGGGAATAGAATATAAGTCATTCACTGATCCCAATGCACAAGACTAGAGAATCATCACGAAAAGTCACATTTCAAGTCAGAGTTCTCCACATCCAAAACATCTTGCTGCAAGTGAGCACCGGTCAACCAAATGGCATCGATCAAAAAAGAACAATATGCTATTCCACCTGGATCCCGCGTTCTGGTCACAGGTGCCAATGGCTTTATTGGTTCCCACGTTGTGCAGCAACTCCTATCCCTTGGATACGTTGTGCGAGGCACCGTGCGTTCCCAGAAGTCGTGGCTCGAAGAGCTTTTCAGATCCAAATACGGTCCCAATAGTTTCGAAACGATTGTTGTCCCAGACTTGAATGACTATGACACTTTGAGCAAGGCAATGAGGGATGTTAGCGGTGTCATTCATGTGGTATAGACAAAGCCCTTTTCACTGTTCGCCCCATAGCTTTTGTCCAGCTATGAAATATATGAGCAACTCTGCAGGATATAATACTAAACAGATACGTCTAGGCCTCGGATGTTTCCTTTAGCCCGAATGCTGAGGAGGTTATTCCGAAAGTTGTTTCGGCCACCGAGACTATTTTAGAAGCCGCCGCTAGACAACCGGAAGGATCGATTCAAAGAGTCCTCCTCACTTCATCAGCTTCAGCGGCGGCGTTACCTCAACCGGGAGTCGAAGGGGTTGTGATCACTGAAGGTATGTATTTCACTTTGCCAGCGTCCTACATCGGGGATACCAACCCAATATGGTCCCATATAATGATCCATATTTACCATTATAAGCTTGATATTAATCGTATGATTATAGACACGTGGAATGAAGCGACAGTGAAGGCTGCTTTTGACGAAGGCACACCAGCAGATGCCAAGCCGTTCACCGTTTACGTTGCTTCCAAGACAGAAGGTGAACGAGCGGCATGGAAGTGGGTTAAGAATAACAAGCCGCCTTTTGTGTTTAACGCGGTCTTGCCCTACTACACGGTGAGTGAACGAATGGGGTAGCTTTAAGGTCGTCGAGCATTTGCTCCAGGATATATCAATGGGACTCTAAACCAATGTCTGGAGGTTTTCATCCGTCGTCTTAGCTAATTCATATTCGCAAAACAGCTCGGACAGGTGCTTCACCCCGAAATAGCTGGCTCTACCATGAAGTGGGCGGCTAATCTGCTTAACGGTGATACCACCGCTTTCGGGTTTCCTGGACGTAAGTATCATATTTTCCCCTGTTCCGATACGTTCAGTGTCGATCCGTTTACTGATGCGTATTCGAAAATAGAATTCGTCGATGTTGCAGATCTCGCGCGCGTACATGTCGTTGGTCTTCTTCATCCCGAAGTCAAGTCTGAACGTCTCTTTGCTTTCGCCTCGACTTTTACCTGGAAGGAATTTCTCGCCATTTTACGACAGCTCCGTCCGGGTAATACAGAAATTCCCAGTCCTCCAGAGCATGAACTCCGAGATTTGAGTGAGATCGTTCCTGCTCGCAGAGCGAAGAATTTACTTCAGGCAGTTTTCGGGGGGTCTGGTTGGGTCGGATTAGAGGAGTCTATTCGGGCTGGAATTGATAGTCTGGGGTACTAGAGGTTAGGTTCTCAAGGGATCGATAAAACCCAGCAAATTTGGAATCCTTATGTCCCATTAGGTGGCAATGCATTGTTCTGAATAGCTGTGAGAGCTCAGCATAGTACCTCACAAATATATCTCAATTTGGCTAGCCTGCAGCCTGAGGACACAGTCGTATTTCTTAGCCAAAACTAGGGCTTCCGATGCTCGGGAAATTTTATCGGGGTAATTATCAGGCTGATCCCTCAGGCTACCCACTTCAAATGTGTCCCTTGGGCCATAGAGTACTTGTACTCATTATCCTCATCAGTATTTCATTGAAAAGTGCACTTTCAAACTAGGACCTTCGTACCTGCTGGGGCAAGGGGAAATGTGACATCCGATGGGAATGTGGCCGTTCCCATGTCAGCTGGGCTGGCCCATGTATTTCATCGCACTCGGTGAGTAGAACATCGAAAGCTCAATAGCGTCGTACAAACAGGGATAATATGTAGGGCTTAAACTAGTGGAGCACTGGGCCCGAAATACATACGGTAGATCCTTGCTCATTTATCTCTCACATGCGGCGAAATGAGCCACTACTACCTCGGCTATAGAATTGAAAACATGCATCGCGGACAAGAGTATTCCACGCGTCTCTCTCTTCTTCACACTTGCTCTTCACAGGGGGCTCGTAGAATGTCATCTCCAGAGGTCTTTCCCATCACGCATAAAGAGTTGAGATATGCAGCAAAATCAACCGCCACGTTCCGCCACCTCGGGACACACAGTTGAGCCACTTAATGTCGAGTCTAGCCCTCCCAATGTAGAGCCAAATTACCCAACAGGCACCAAGTTCTGGTTCACCGTAATAGCACTGTGTGTAATCCTAATCCTCGGGGGCTTGGACGCCAACATCGTCGCAACGGCTGTACCGAGCATCACTAACCACTTCCACACTCTCGCCGACGTAGGATGGTATTCATCCGCATTCCGACTCTGCACCTGTGCCTTCCAGTTTGGATTCGCAAAGCTGTATACACTCTTCTCCATCAAGGTCGTCTTCATAACCAGCAATGTTATATTCCTTGTCGGCTCTATACTCTGTGCCACAGCGGCGTCGTCGACGATGTTTATTATAGGCAGAGCTGTGACGGGTCTGGGTTTCGCGGGTGAGCTGGCTGGCTGTTTTGCCGTCCTCGCGCACATTCTCCCGCTCAACAGACGGCCAATATTTGCGGGTTTGATGGCGTGTGTAGAATCACTTGCCATCATTGCGGCGCCTATTATAGGTGGCGCATTGACTCAATCTCTAGGGTGGAGATGGTGTTTCTGGTATACTCTGCTCTTCCTAATCATGGCTAAACAGGAGGTAGCTTGGCGCTGATATATGCATAGGATCAACCTTCCTATTGGCACGGTGTCGCTAGCGACCATGTTCTTCCTCTTCGCAGATCCAAGAACTCGCCAAGAGGACGATCTCACCCTGACGCAGAAGATCAGAGACCTTGACCTCGTTAGCAACTGCTTGTTCATTCCCTCCCTAACAGCGCTATTTATCGCACTATCTTGGGCGGGAACAAAATATCCCTGGTCCGATGGGAAAGTGATTGGACTATTCATTGCATTTGCTGTGCTCCTGGCTCTCTTCCTGATCAATCAATACCGACGCGGAGACTCAGCAGCGCTCCCCTTCCGCATAATTAAAAACCGAAGTGTCATCGCAGGCTTTATCTTCACAACGTGCACTAATTCAGTGACAAATGTTTTGGAGTGGTACCTACCAACGTACTATCAAGTCGTTCGATCCCGGGTGAGCTTCCATCGATAACAGGCGATATACATTCACTGACGATACTACATGCTGCCAGACTCCAAGTGAGAGCGGCTACCTAATGATTCCCATTCTGGTCGGAATGATGCTCGGGCTCTTGTTGCAGGGTATCGGCACTACAACCTTCGGCTACTATGCTCCCTTTATGATCTTTGGCTCCGTATGCATGCCAATTGCTGCGGGCTTGATGACAACATACGATCCCCATACGTCCCTTGCACAGATCATCCTTTATTCGGGATTAGCCGGTTTCGGTGGAGGTATCGGCTTCCAAGGCCCTCAGGCAGCCATCCAGACAACGTTAAGTGCCGCTGATGTCAATCTTGGGATCGGAGTCATCTTGTTCGGGCAGAGCATGGGTCCGGCCGTTTTTATAGCGATTGCGCAGGTCATTTTCACGAATCAGTTGTCGTCCAGGTTGGGAGATGTCGTACCAGGATTGACACCTGCCTATATTGCAGAGCGCGGACTTGGCGATCTTAAGAACGTGGTTCCTATGCAACGATGGGATGAGGTTCTGCGTGGTATTGATCGGAGTTTGACTCGTACTTGGTACCTTTCTGTCGCGCTGAGCTGTATGACCATTGTGGGGAGTCTTTTGATCGAATGGCGCTCAGTTAAGCAGAAGCGGTCGTGAATTTGTTACTTTGTTGCCTTGGCTAATCCACAAGCAGTGCACAAGTACATGGAATTCGCAAACTGCACATTTCACTTCACTCTACAACTCTTAACACTAGCTCGTTCCTCCTTTTATGCTTCTATCTTTAATGCCGAAATTGAGCTTTCTGTTTCATGTTGGCAGAATTCACGGCTTTACCGATAGGCTGATCCTTGGTCAATACGCCAGCTATTGCCTCAAATGTCTGTGTGAATTCAAATATGTTTTAGATAGTCAGCTTGAGTGCTCAGCTCTAACAGAAATACGATGATAATAAAATTATTTCGAAAGAACATGACTTCACCTAGATTTGGACCTGTTTCTTAGTCACTTTTCCCACGTTGCAGACACATCCCCCCGGGGCGTTGTCGGGTGGTGGCCAGAAGGGAATCTGGTCCAGGTTGACGTCGGGGCAAGAGTAGACTAGCCCGCTCACCGTCATTCCATATTCGCATGAATATACCTATTACGGGCCATCGATTAATTTCCGGCTTGCCTTTTCCTATGTATGCCATGGCGCAAACCGAATTCAAGCCAACTAAGCACAAAGGGGAGCGCGAACCTCATTCCAGCAGCTCGTTGCAGTACAGTCAATTATGTCCTGCGCCTGGGCACATTCACAGGGCCTGTAGCATTCAACTCATAGGGCTTTACATTTCTCTCGCATGCACGTATCATCGCCATTGCGTACTTTGGTGCATGGGTCCTCCGCACCGTAACAACGCTTACTGACACAGTCGGTGCGCGAGTCACGGGCGCGTTACCTGCAGGACTTGAAAGATGCAGGGTCGATGCAGACGGATGCATCGCGGTATCTCATGTCGGTTGCTTCGCCAGTTTCTAGCTGGACTGCCAGCGCGGCAACGAGGAGGAGATAAGCGCTCCACATCTTCTTTATGACGCCCACGCCACAGGCTATGGCTAGGGGAATAAACCTACTGCGGGATTTGACTCTATTTAACTGCCCATTTATTGGGATGGCTAGCGCTAACCCTTGTTGTGGACAGGGTATCAGCAACAGCGCGCAACTCATCGTGTCCTTGGCTGTGGGACTTTATAAGGCATTGAGACCCTCAGATTGAGTGGTTCGCCCTGCCAAGGCGCCAGCTCTCGACTAGTAGAGGCAACAACGGGGAAAAGAACAGCAATCTCTGTCCAAGGCTCAACTTACCTGCTTGGCTTCTTCCAGGGCCATATTTTTTGGGGTTGAAACAAGGGAGTTTCAATCCAGAGTTGTTGTAGTAGAGACATAGTTATTAAGTGGCAAGTCCACAGTTCCCTGACTAGGCCACAAAAGCAACGGCCAAAAGAGGAAATCTACGATGTCTTCCTCCGGTAGTAGGCAGACATCTCAACGTCGTACGACTTGAAGAGGCCGAGGCCTACCTGAAGGGGATAGATAATTACTTGTTCGAGGCTCCTCACGGTATTCCTAGGGTCGTCTCGACTCACCAAAGAAAATATGACATACGTGCATAGGGTAATATTTTGGCAGTTGTTGCTTCCAATTCAGGGTGGACTCTATCATCTTACCACCCTTACAAAGGTAGCCGCAGTAAGTGCTTGGGGATGTCGCTCTATGTAACCCCTGACTTTAATTCGGTTATGTTCTTTTGTTCTATATTTCGATCTTCTTTTCTGCTTTTTCTACTTTGCGGTTGTGTTTTTTTTTTTTTTCTCCGGAGCAGTACTACTTTACTAAGCCCGCAGTCCAGATGGACTTGGCGGCTACAGAACAAGAACCAAAGATGAATGAAATAAAAACATAAAATGCCTACAAGGCAGCGCTGTACGTTCGCCCCATATAGTATAACAGTAGAAATCATATATGTAAAATGGTTAACGAGTTGATTCGTGCACCTCGCCTAAGGTGTCTTATTCCTAGACAACTAAGACAAGGTAATTACATTATATATGTTTGGCCTAGAACCACTAAACTTCCAAAAACGCTTCTGATAGACCAGCTGGTGTAGAAGCTGTATAAAGATAGCTACTCATGTTTCTATTTTCCATTTATCTTAGTTCTTGACAATAATTCTGCATGGAACAATAGCTTTCTTTCTCTCTCAGTTCTGTTATGATTTTATTAAGACCCGAGCAGTACGCTAGTCTGCAAGCGGAAAGACCAAGAGAAGCCTTTCTTTTCCGTGCACCAAAATCTGGGCATGTTTATTTGGTTTCCCCACGACTCTTAACATCCGCCTCGCTTACTTGGTGAAAATCAACTGGTTTTACTATTTTCTCTACTAACACCCACATTTTTGAATTCATTCTTTTGTCAAACGATGTTGAGAAAACGATTTGAATTAGGCAGGTCCTCGCGTTGTTATTATCAGATCCCCCCACACACGGTTATGTTATAAACCCAGATCTTCGGAACGTCGGAAACTCGGAAACCCCCAAACTTTTACTTTTATGGCTCTGTTATTCCCTCGCGGCTGCCCGAGGCTGGCTCGCCATCATAACATTTGACATCATATTCCATAGCATGTCGGAACCCGATCGCCAGCAAGATGGATGCCTTGACGCCCCCGCGGGCACGGAACGCGGCGCTGGAACAACACATTCCACCAATCCCGATCCACGTCGTGTGGGGAATTGTCGGCCTTGGTCAATAGTATCTGCCGGGTTGAGGGCAACAGATATCACGATCCACAAAATAAACACGTATGTGTTGCTTAGTATCACTTCTTACAGAACTCGTAGCTAATGATCGATTGGCAACGGCAGGCTCATCTCTAGCTCCATAGGCCAGGACACCGCTCTCGGCTCCATTGAATATCTCTCACACGCCTTACATTACTTTCTCCTCTCGAGAATCTGGCAAAAGGTAAAGGCTCGCATATATGCTCTTCTGCGAGTAATCCAGAGACGTCAAACGACTCCATGTCACGGTCTATCCACCCCGACGCAAATCAAAACCACGGCATGGTCACCGCTACTGTCACTCTCATCGTTGATGTTCGACACTCGTTGCACTCTACGTCTTTTGGGATTATTCTCGATATGGGCCTGGGGCTCTGAGACCACAAAGGCTCCAACGGCGGATCGAATTGTCCGCGAACTAACACGACTTCAGCTGGTGGCGACCACATCGTACCAACTGTTAGAAAATGTCGCCTTTCTCATGTCCAAAAATGTTTTGCCGGAGAAATTATGGCGGAGGTTCGACAGTGAAAAACTTTATTCTTGGAGTCTCCTTTCCCTCTGTGTGCATATGATGCTCCAGTTGGGCAAGCTTTGGCGGGAGAGTGTACTTAGAAAGAGGGCAGACCAGAAGGCAGTGTCATCCACTAATGGTCAGATCAACATGATTGACAAGGAGGCGGAAAGTACGATTGAAGCCGACGACAATGATACGGACATATTAACGCGGCGAGAGGAAATCCATGCCGCCAGAAAGAGCTTGGTATCAAGCCTGACTTGGGGAGCATTATGTGCGCACTGGGGCATGCCTGCTGGGATTGGGATTCCGGAGTCCTTCATAGGGGCCTTGAGCTTTGTTGCTGACGCTTGGGAACTGAGGGATACGTGGATTTCAATTGAAGTTTCCTAAGGTAGATGTCTCAGTGGCTCAAGTGTTGGCAATACAAGGTAGCACATTATCTACGTCGTCCGGAAGAACAATGCATCATGGTCGATATAGATCTTCCAAATGAAGATCGTGACCCGCAGAAATTGGTTCATTTATAATATGGATGTGAGTTTACCTTGTATCATTGTGACTATAGACGAAAGTCCTATTGCTCGGGATCTGTCATCCGGCTGATAGTACATGCCCTCATCTGCTACCCGATGGTCTCTCACACGGTGCTTCTCATCTTCCCACCATTCTTCTTCCTTCTTCATATCGCAAAGCAAGTCCGTGTCTATGCCATTATATCAGGCCGCTAGGGTGGAGTGGAGTATCTAATGCGAAATTAGTTTACGAAGTATGTACTGACTTAAGTGAGGTGTTATTACCACTAGTCTACATCCAGCCTAGTCCATTCTTATGTGAATGTTTTGTGATTCGCCAGAGATTGTTGGATCGGGAAATTCCCCACAAAATTCCTTCCCCATTAGAGGAACTTGCACGATCCCCCTCCATTTAACAAACTTACGGGCAATTTCAATCATATCATTTTTGCATAGTAAACTTCTGTAAAACCACACCTGTGGCATCACGATCATGGCATCCAACAATACTCGGGTTCTTGCCATTTCTCTGCACCTCCAACCATGGTTTGACGAGATGTATGCTCCGCTTCTCACGGCCCTGCGGTCAAAAGCGGAATTTCAGCGTGCTGAAACCACAACGTCAGCCATTCAGTTCTTAGCACAACATCCAGAACTTTCAGTCATACTCATCACGGATGAAGCCCTGACCCTCCCCAAGAACAAGGCTGTCTGGGAAGCAGTTCTAGAGTATGTCCGTCGCGGGGGCACGGCCGTTATCATGGGCCACTTTCCCTCATTTGTTCGACCGAACAGTCTGAAACCATTTTTCTCCCAAGCAGGTCTGAACTGGGAAACTGGATCCTACCACAGGACAACCCTGGCAATAAACCAAACCGCGGTTGGCGTCGCTAATGCCCAGAAGCTGCCACAGAGATACAGTCAGAAGGCTGTGTTCGTGAAGAACGTCGTACCAGGCGATATGTGGTACAAAACGGACGATGACTCGGTGGTTGAGTCTCTGGTCTTCTCGCCAACGAGTGTGAATACGGCTGGAGAGACTGCCGTGGCGTTGGCTAACGTTGGTAGGGGAAAGCTAGGGTATGTCGGTGACGTGAATGCGGAGGAAGGTTCTAATGCTGTTATTCTTGCGATGTGTGGATTGTTGTAGCAAGGCGGGCGGTATAAGTCCGACGGATAGGTCAAGCCACGATTCAGGAACCACTGTGAAAGGATGGATGAACTTCTGAGCGATCATGTTGAGCTACTCCTGCATGCTGTCTTACGCTGCTTTAACCTTTGGCGTACTAGATATTACAGTATGGGATATAGCTTTCTCTTATTTGTTTCACTGACTCTGTACCCACAACAAAGATACGACCGCACGGGCTTTATGAAAGGTTGAAGCCTCGTCCCTCAATAGTCCTATACCGAATAGAACTAGATACTTGTTTGATGTCACCTCTATCGAAATGCCTTGCTGGTCGCTAACTGAGGGAAATCGGTCTATCTAATCGAACACAATACTTATTAAAGGTTCGCTTTGAGCATGTCAAACTGGGAGACTAAAGATTACTTATGTTAGTAGTTAAGAGAAGCAAATTTTGTCTCCCTTGAGCCTGCTGCCGTGCCTGGACTCTTCGAATTCAGGTTATAGAGTCCACGAGTGACAAGGGTAGTCGTGACATTAAATCCCAAAAGCTGAACCCCTTGGCGACAAGCGGAGTCTAAAGAACCTATTCCATGTCCACATTATTGATAGTACTCTATTGGCGAAACGGCTGGAAGAGCGCTTCGAGCGCAGCAAACTTGATATACACATCGTACTAGCGTTGGTAAGTCACGCTAAACCTAAGCTCTCTTAAATGCCGACAACATTATCAATGCCATGGATTGAGATCGAGCCGCAAGGACGACGGAGGATGAAAGACGTCGGCGATGATCATTGTCTACCGTCATGGAGGCACCATGAACCCCAGACTGCCACGGTCCCTGATACCTGTCATGCGAAGATGCAGCCCAGTTTGGGTAAACCCCAGTTCCCAGAACTGGTTAGGTCCAACCATGCGGAATACGTTAAGTGCGCCTATTTGGCAGTTTGTCCTTGACAGATACCCATGGGATAGAGGCCCCATTATCATTGGACGAACATTGTCAAAGCTGACGTGGGTAGGACTGTGATGTATTCGTAGAAATTGTTGTATTGCAGTACTTCATACAGACTAGTGTTTCCATTGACTACGAAAGCTCAAATGTGCAGCTATCTATGTAGTATATGAGGGAGTTAATCAATAAAAATTTGGTCGACTGCTTATTAGTGGATACCTGTTGAGCAAAAGGGGGTCAGCATAGAGCGGAGAGGGTGAGTATTTAATAGCTTGCTTAGTATTGCTCTTAACTTATTCAACCTTCGACCCTGTTGGCCCACGTACCAATCTATACCGCTTACATTGTCTGAACCGTCACGAGGTGGCTGCGATCGTGATATATTCTCGTTATGGCCAACACCATTGCCTTGAGGAGCGGGGCAAACTCTAGGGCGCAACACAACGAAATGCCGGGCCACTGGCGGTTATCCACCTCCTCTCCTTGTGCACCGGACCCATTCTTGGCCTCCCTACACCCTAGTACCCGGGATCCCTAGGATACAATTGCTTCGTAGTCGCTCTACCACTCCTGCGGAATCTTAGTGAGATTAACTATCCTTGAAGGTTGGAATAGTCTCTGTCATTTCACGTGTATTTCTTTTTGACCGTGTTGCTCATCGACTGGGGGACATTTATGATCCTAATTATAATCATATTAACCAGAAGTGAGCGGATGGTCGGGCACTGTGCTACCGGTAAGACTGAGCATAGAGTTTGATGCCCAGGTATCTTCATTCTGGTACCACCAACAATTATAGTAACATACGTACAAAGACGATCAGGCTTCTCTTGTGTGCTCACGTCACACTTCGGGCCGCTCAGTGAGCAAAGACCGGCATCGACTTGGACCGAAAGTGGCGAATGAATCACCATCGATAGCTGCCACCTCTGCAGGGCTTGAAGCACCTTCATGTCTACTCAATGACACGCTCTCTGTTCATACACATTTCCCCTTTATTTCCGTGTACCCGCTTCCACCAAGTTGTTCACGAGGTAAACTTAAGCCAAACCTAGAAGGAATGGCAAATTCAATTGCTGCGAATCATCCAGGGTGATAGATCCTATCAGGGGCAGGTGGCAAATGGTGGCCATAGTATTCTACCAATTACAAATACAAGCCAAACTAGGAATACACGATCTTAGGGCCTACAAGCCGATTTCTATTACCATTCCCAAGATATCGTGCCGTATCTATCAAGCTGTCAGATAGTGGTGAGTCAGTAACTCGAAGCCCTAGTATTAGTAGTTGCGCCACCCAAGATAGCACTGGAGATGGCGGGAGTGGGGAAAAGTTCACTGGTGTATTTTTCTTTCGCGTGGACCTTCCGTTCCCTTAGACTGAAGCTTTGGACTCTTTGGTCCATGGGGAAGAGACCCACTCTTTTTGCTATCTGGCTCCGGAGATAAGAGATAGGGTACAAAATACTAGTAACTGCAGCCTTCTGATAACCGTTATTTAACCCCGCCTTTCATTATCAAATCCTAGATACTGAACTCTTAGTGGTTGCAGGTATTAGATACTAAAAGGGGGCAAAAGACGAAGCATTGCTATCAGCGCAATGGGACTTTTATATATCTCAATACCCACCGTGCGATTATCGGAAAGAATAAGTACAGAGCATTTCTTCCCGCGTGGACCTTCCATCGACTTCAGAGGAACCCCATGGGGAACAGACCCACCCTTCACCTGGCCGCGAGACGCTCCGGACACGAGCTTAGCGTTCAGATATGAGGGGATATACTCAGAAGCCCGATGCCTATGTATATAAATACTCACGCCGTTCAAGAAAAAAAAAAAATTTTTTTGGCATCTTTCTCCTCTTCCCCAATCACTCAACGCGTCGTACGTGCGGTGATCGTACAACGCTTTCATAATGACCGACACAAAGACGGCGGTTCCAAATTCAGACGATGGCCCTCCTCCCACCACTCCAACAAATACAATCGATCAGGGTCACGGAGTCAGCATTGAGGCTATCCCGCTATGGAAGCGGGTATGGCGGCACAGTTTGACGCAGATGATGCTTTTGAGCGTCCAGGCCTTTTGTGGGCCAGCCATGTCGGACGCGATTACAGGTGAGAGTTCTATACCATCATCATATGTAGTCAGAATGTGCCGCTGATTGTTTCCCAGGCCTCGGTGGTGGTGGCCTTGCAACTCCTCAGGTGTCAAATATTTCGACTGCGATCAGATACGCCACGCTGGCTGTCGGTATGTGTTTCGGCTGCCTCAAACCAGGACGTTAAACGCGCTAATCTGTGGATACCCTTTCAAGTTTGCTTCCTGGGCGGTCCCATAGTCAACAAAATCGGTGTCAAGTGGGCCCTGGTCATCGGCTCAATGTCCTTCCCTATCCAAGGGTCTGCCTACTACTGCAACAGCAAGTTTGGAAACCAGTGGGTGAGTGATAGGACTTTTTGAACATGGCCACTGGCTGCTTTTGGCAACTTGGCCTGTCTTTCTAAAATATGCAATATCTGACAAAATGCCACTTTCTGCAGTATCTTATTCTCAGCGGCGCTATCGGCGGTATTGGGACTGCTTGCTGGTATGTCGCTGAGGCTGGAGCCATCATGACGCTTGCGCCGTCCGGTGCTCGTGGAAAATATCTAGCTTTGTGGATTGTCTCGCGAAATCTTGGACAGTTAGTCGGAGGTGCAATTAAGTAAGTCTCTCGGAAGTTTACACGAAAGGCGTGCGTGACGGGTAGATTCTAACCGAAGCCACTCCTGTTTGAAGTCTAGCAAAGAACCATGAGAAAGGGGCCGATGGCGGAGTCACCCCCGATACTTTCATTGCCTTCGTGATCATTGAGTGCATCGCGTAAGTGTACTTTTCCTCCCATGAACAATCCCGAGGGCAGAAACTAAATTATGCTGATTGCAGTCTTCCATTCGCACTTTTAATCACTCCCTTCGAGCGCGTTATCCGATCTGATGGCACCCATATCGTGACTTCCGAGACCCTTTCTACCAAACAGGAGCTTAGGCGCATTGCAAAGACCATCACCTCCAGGCTCATTGTTCTTTCATCCCTTTGGGCATTGTGGTCATTTTTCTACACGTGGGTTACATCATACACTCATCTCCACGAAAAGACAATGAAATGCTAATACTGCAATTTGCAGTGGTACTTGGACTACCTACCTAGGAACCTATTTCTCTGTCCGGGCCCGCGCCCTCTCGTCTCTGATCTCGCCTTTCTTCTGCATGTAAGTGCAAGATATAATCTTTTTCTTAGTATCGGCAATAACCAGTGTCTTTCGTCACCAGTATCGGCTGCTTTGGTCTTGGCTATATCCTTGACATGAAGGGTCTCAGCCAACGCCGCCGTGCGCAAATTGGTCTCTACACCGTCGTCATCCTCAACGTTGGTGTATATATCTGGTCTATCGTCATGCAGACCAAGTTCAACCGCCACGATCCTGGCCACATTGACTGGGACGACGGACTGTATGCTTCGTCATTCCTGCCGTATTTCTTCGTCCAGACCACCGGTCCGTTGTCACAGTCGTACATGTATTGGCTACTGTCATCTTTTGCGACAGATGCGCAGGGTGAGTATTGAAATAAATCGGGATTGGAGATCAGCAGGGACTTGTTCATGTGCTAACGGCCAAGTAGAAAACGTCCGTAATGGTGCGGCATTCAGATGCATTGAAGCTATTGGTCAAGCTATTGCCTACGGCATGAACACTCAAACCACGAGTGACCCTCTTATTGGATTGTACGTTTTCCTATTCCACTTATATTTCGTCATGTCAAGGCGGCAACTGACTAATTTAGCTGCGTGACATTCGCCCTCCTCGGAGCTTCTCTGCTCCCCATGATTATGCTTGTGAACACGACGCCGGACCGCATCCCCGCTGATGTGATTGCTGAGCAGCAGGATGTCGCCCGTGACAAGCTTGAGAGTGCTTAAATAAGCCAGGACTGGACAATCCCGCTTAGTACGATAAGGCAGATGTTGTAGACAATGGCCTATTATGAATATTCTATATATACAGTTCCTAATCATAAAAAAGTATTAGGAGGCTCTAGACCTCACTTCCACCGTGATTATTTGCCGTTGTTGCGCGATCCATGTTCGCATATGTCGATGTCAACATCTCCCATAACCAAAATAATCCCACTTCCAAATCTCTAGCAATGGACTTTTAGTGCCTGGTGCCTGAGTCATTGGCTTGCGGAGAGCATGGAGACAAGGTGCTGATAATTAGATATGTCATAGGCTGATCGGTATTGCTCACGTTGATAACTCGAGGGACCAGTGATAATCCGTTCGTGGAGGAGCTAAAGAAGCGGCCCCTTGGGGAGTTCCTTGTGCGGTTATGAATTTACAAAACCACTTACTTATTCCTTGCGACTTTCCTTGATTGGAGAGAGGGCTTGGCCAGAAATGATGCCGATGAAGTGGTGCAAGGGAGCAAAATTCTGGAAGCTTTTATGAAATTACTCCTTGATATGGGGGAGACGATATCACCGTCATGGGTCTGTTTCAATGGGATGCGGAGCTACTAACTAGAAAAAGGAGTTCCACTTAGAGTAGGTGAGACGTGTTATCGTAATGATTATGTATACAGAGTAGTCTATAGAATATTGGCATCTCTGGTAAGCGGTACAAGAAAAACACCAGAAAGTCCCATGGTGGGATGTAGCCACCGGCCGCGAAATTGTGAATACAAATATTTCAGCAGCCAGTTCTTCAGGTTCGGCCTTCGGGTGTTCACCTCAAGTTCAAACACGCTCCACTTCGACACCACTTATCTCCTTTTCATCGGAACGCTGTTCCGATTGAATATACCCATATGCCTTGATCTCTGCTGCCATCTTTCTGGCCTGCTTCACCGGGTCTCCGCCTCGGGAGAAGATGAGATCAATATCCTCAAGACGCAAGTTGCTAGTCTCCGGATAGAAGAAGTAAATGATTGGGATAAAGACGAGATTGGTGATCATGAAGATCAGGTACGCCTTCCACTGGATGCGGTTGATGATCACTGGTGTGATCATGACCACGGTAAAGTTCCACAACCAGTTAGAGCTGACTCCAATAGCTGTGCCTTTAGTCCGGGCTTCTAGCGGTAGAATCTCTGGAACGTACACCCATGGGACCGAGTTGATGGACATGCCATGGATCAGCATATAAAGGAAGAAGAAGCTAACAGAAGCGGAGGCATAAGACTTTCCATTCGGCTTGTCGACCTGGGATAGCAGGGCTGCGACCATAAGCATGCATACGCCTAGGCCAAAAGAACCAATCATCATTGTCTTGCGTCGGCCCATGCGATCTAGCATAAATGCAGGAAGAAGCGATCCGAGCATGAACATGATCTGAATGCACCCGCCGAGAATCTGAGAAAGTTGGGCACTCATACCCACGTTTTGTCTCAGGACAGCTGTTAAATAAATCATCAGCAGTCGTCGTCCGGTTCAAAAAGCACAGCACTTACTCGGAACAAAATAAACGACCAGGTTAATCCCTCCAACCTGGTTCATGAGCTGGATACCCCAGGCAAGAAGCACTCGCTGACCCGTCTTCACCTCATCGTTACGGAAGATCTTCCAAAAAGACTGTTTGCTAACTGCATCTTCCAGCTCAATGGCCGATAAGATCGCTCTGTGCTCGTTGACGATGTATTCGTCGTGCTCCTCCCGATTATAGACGGCACAGAGAACCTCCATGGCTTCTCGCTCTTGGCCGTGGTTCATAAGCCATCGCGGAGATTCTGGGAGACCAAAAACAAGCACAATAACGAAGATGGCGAACACGATTTGCATTGCAATAGGAAGTCGCCAGGCGATGGGGCCGCCGACAAATGACATGCCAAAGTCAAACCAGTACGCCACAACAATACCGACCGCGGTGAAGAGCACTTCGGATGAAATCAGCCGTCCTCGAGTTTTGCCCTCGCACATCTCCGCTTGATACCTTAAGTCTCAGTCAGTATCGTGGTCATCATGATTCTTTCTATCGTTGCGAACATCAAGGCTTACATTGGCACCGTGGATGTCTTCAAACCTGTACCTGCGCCCGTCACCAGTCGTCCAATGATCAGATGAGGCACAGTAAACGCGGTAGTCTGCAATACTGCGCCCACAATCACCACGCCCATCGCCAGCCAGATGGTCTTCCGACGGCCGAGCGTCTCTCCGATGAAGAAGTTGACTAACATCCGTCCGAGTCAGTTCGATGCTCCGTCCAATGATATTTGGCAGGTCACTTACCCAAGCACCCCAAAAGACAGCCCAGGTTATAGCAGCTTACTATAATCCCTTCTTCCGAATCATCCGGATAGTTGAACTGCTTCCTCCAGTCATCATTCCCAACAATCCCGCTGAAGACGCCCTGGTCGTATCCGAACAGGATAAATGCCACAAGACAGCATGCTGTAATGGCTGCTTGAAGGGGTTTGCCCCTTCCATACCAGGTACGCATAGTGAACGGGGGATAGTATCGTTAAGGGAAGTGGTTAACGATCGAATACCACATGCCTATGCCCATGGATTGCGTCCATCCGGGTGCGTCCTTTTATATCCTCCGTGAATCATGTACATGACGAACCGCGGGTTGCCAATGTTGGGAAGACCCCCATCATTGTGGATGCCATCTTGTCCACTTGACGGATGGCAACTAGGTCGCGCAGTGGATCCGACGCGGGGATTTCAGGAAGCTGGAGAAAACCATGTATCTTTATGCGGAGGTTGACTGACGGTTCTGGGTTCTGGGGAATAAACTCGGCTTCCGTCCGAAGCCTGTCGCGGTTTAACTTGCCTTGTTGGGCCCGCCTTAGGATAAGTATTGCTCCGGACGCACGTGATGTTTTCCACTTTGGGAAAGGCGTGCTCATTTGGGAAACCGCAAGCACTCCGTTTCTCCACCGCTTTTGGGCCCTCGTCTGCCTCACCCTGACTGAGTACTTGGTTAGTATTCCAGGGCCCTGGACTAAAAGGACCCACTACCTCAGGGATTGGGAATGACCAAACTGAGTTTGCGATGATCGCATCTTGTGAGGGTACATTGACTTACAGGTCCTCATGATCGGCTGAGAAATGGTCTGGCAATGTTGCGCATTGTACATGGGGAACATACAATATATCGAATCGTGGAGAGTAAGTACATGTAGGGTAGTATTATATTTGACTGTGTATCCAGACATTCCTGAAACAAAGGTCCGAATGTAGAAGAGCTTGGCTACTAGTATGCTTGTTATGTATTCGTGATTCGTGATTCGTGAAGTCGTTCGATGTTCCTTCTACGACATACCCTAGTCAAGTAGGAGCTCATGAAGCCCTTGCGTTCTATCACCTTGCCCTAGCGATTATTCCGTCCCATTTTTGAAATAAGATCGCAAGGTCAAAGATACTAGTTTAGGTTAGAAGTGGCATCCGTTCTTGTACCGTACCGTGTTCATCAAATTACGTGAAAGCGATATATATAATCAGGCCGACAATGTAATCAAGTATCCACATCAGAGGCTTTCCTAGTACTTCTCCATTCTGACACGACACCAACCGAATCGAGTCTATCATTTACAGAGTTCAAGTAGAGTTACTTGTCCCAACCTTTGCTGATCGCCATTTCCAGTGAGGATGACTAGAGGCAAGAAAAGTCAAACTCATCAGGGTTCCAGGGCATGTCCGGGTTGATGAAGGCAGAGTCCGAAGGACATTTGGGGATATTGATATTCAAGAAATTTCCCAGCTGATCGTCGATATCTTGAAACAGGGGATCCGTCACAAAACTACTGAAACCACTATTATCCAAATCCTCAAAATCAAACAGTAGTTGGTGATCTGGCATTGGAATGGTCTCGTTTCCCGGAAATTGTTCGCCGTGTGCCGCTTCGGCTACTTCTTCTGCACTCTCTTCAGTATGAAAAGGTTCCATACTGTAGACATCGCAGCTTGATGAGGCTGTGGCGATAGGCGCCTTCTTATGTGACGGCGTTGGTTGGCTCGTTCTTCCAGCAACGCGTTGCATGCCGCCCAATGCACGTTGACCAAGCCGGGTCATCACTTGAGCGGACCACCACATCGAGCTTAGAGCCTCTAGACTCTTATAAAATGTTTGTAAATGTTTCTTTGCCGCATACTGTGTACTGGGGAGCTGACAACGCTTGAGCTGTTTATAGGATATGGAGAACCCGAGTGATATGGAATAAGCAACAGTCGGCAGAGGTGTGAACTGACTGATGGTGCACATTTGTAATAGGGTGGCAATGCGATATACAGCCAGATCCTGTCGCAGGTATAGCGCGTGAGACCTTGGTTGAGCCTTGAGTCCCCATGGCCGTGAAGCTAGAAGGGCTATTGCATGGTACGCCAATTCGAAAGACACTGAGGTAGCTTAGTGAGTGTCTTGGGGGGAAGAAGTCATGAGAAGGATACTGACACATTTGGTCCAAAGATATATCCTCCGCCTGACATTTCGCAATCAGTTCCTCGAAGCGGGGGATTTCAGGCTTGTTCTCATCTACCGGAGCATCCAGGGTCGGCCGATATACCACCATAACCTCGCCCAATATTGATGCCAAGGAAAGCCAGATGCGAAAAGGGCCGTCGAAGAGGTCAATCACGTCCGTGAGCTGTTGTCCGAGGTCTCTGTCATGAATTACCAACGGCCTCCCATGAATGGCCGCAATCCATCGGTCAAGACTCCATAGACACCAAAACAGTGTAACTAGCGGTTTTTCATGTCTCTCAGGTCCACATTTTAAAAAGTGCAGCCCAACGGTGTGAGCATGATGGATGGCTTGAGCCAGGTACAAGGACGCGTCCTCAAAGCTCTTGGGTCCTGAAGCATGCAACGAAGCAAGAGCAAGGATTTGTATTAAAGCCATTCTTTTCCGCTCCAGACGCATGGTAATGGCATGGCAAAGGTCTTCGTATAAAAGATTGCTAAATCTGCAAGGAGACATGGTTTCGGTGCGATCCCCAAGCCGGAGTATTGGTTCTGCATCGCGTTCCTTTGAGGCTACCAGACATATTGCCTGCACAAGGTACAAAGAAACAGTACCATTGCGTAATTGTGCTTGAAAGTCTTCCTCATGAACCAAAGGGAGCACGGGGTGGATGCGACGGAAGTAAATGTTTATCAACGCTTCTTGGGTTTGTCGTGGCGGCAGAAGAGCGCCCGGGCGCCCTGAATGTCGCTTTTGCCGAGTCGTCTGGTATCTGCTACTGCTCGACGAGGGTTCTTCATGATAATAATTCTCGCCATTTTCAATAAATTCATTTTCCCTGTCCAGCCAGACTCCAACATCCCGCTGATGCGCACGCCCACGCATGAGCCTCGTACTACCATCGTCGACGAAAAGTACGACTGGGTTCAAGTCCCCGATAAAACGATGGGTGCATGAATCCCTCCTGGAGATTTGGGAGGTATACTTTTGACTTTCCACGTGAGCCTGAGAGGACTGTGGGGCACTCTGTAGCTTGGGCTCTGCAGGCTCGCCAGGAAGCTGTTGTGATGCTAAAACACCGATTGGGGATCGCGACCCTCGAGCCGCAGCTGGAGCATACTGAACAAACTGGGTAGTCGGCCGCAGTGGCGTAGAGAAACCTGATTGTCGGTTTGTTTTCTGGTGGTAGCATTTTTTCTAAACGTCCTCTAGTGAGTCATTAGTACGCGCAGGTGAAAAACCAACGAACCTTTCTCAGGCGGCACTTCTCACATGCACCTCGGGCGTATGTTCTTTTTGGGACTTTTCCGTCTTGACTGATATGGAAGGTGAGGTCCATATCGACCGGCTCGTCTTGCGTTCCTTGTTCAATGGGGAGGTGGCGACTGCGAGCAAGTGGTTTGGTTTTAGAGTATGTCAGAGTGACTGCATGCAGCACGGCTAAAAATGGGCAGTCATGTATCCGAACTAACTAGCGAAGGGTCCTGACTAAGGATGTCTTTTGATATCTGTGCAGGTAAACGTGGACGATGCATTTTTGTGGCTTCGACCATAGAAGGTTGAGTATTTTTCCCGATATGGCAGTCTGGCGCCGGCGGGAGACTTACCCATTTCGGTTATTCCGACCCTTTTCTGGAAGTCCGCTTCTCTTACCTAAAATGGAAACCCCTTCATTTCACTTGATAGAAAAAAAAGTATAAGAATAACCATTAGGTGTCAATGCCTCAAGAACGGGACTGGAGCCGTAAAATCAGACCGTAAAGACATTTCATGTCTTCGGACCAATTCGATACCCTCCTTCATCATGCTGTTCAATGAACCCGTGTGTTGCAGTCTAAGGTTCGATGCCAGTCCCAAGACTTCTACCTCGACGTTTGCTCAAAACAAGCTAACTCAACCATGCCTTACATCTGCAGTTTAGACAAGTCATGTATCTTCCTTCCGTTTTCAAATTGCTCTGAGAGCAAGCCTTGTATATCTGGGAAGCTTCGTTTATCACTGGCGCAAGCTATAACCGTCAAAGGAATCTCGGTGCAGGTGCGAGGTATTGCCAAACTGTGAGTTATTGTCTGCTTTCCTCCAATTGACATGTCTAACGAACATAGACCATATGACGAGGGCACACTTTTCAGATCCTATTATGAAGAGAATACCTTTGCAACAACGCAACCCTTGGCCTCGTCCCATAAGCAGAATCCATTCAACTTACCGGCAGGGCACTACGAATTTCCATTCAGTATTCCTCTAAACCGAAATATGCTTGAAACCGTCACCTGCAAGGGTGGTTCGAATTACCACACATATAGAGTACATGCCATCATCGAGCGCAGACTGAACAGAAACATCATTGTCTCTCAGCCTATCCGAATTTATAAATCGTTTTCCCTCGAGGAGAGTGTCAACCGGATGTTACCTTTGAATGTCAGCAGGCGCAACACTCTTGTTCCTGTGTACGCATGGCTAATTATGCCTTATAGTCAATCGATAAACAGTGGGATGACGTCGCGCAATACAGCGTTTCCATTCCTGACGTCAACATCCCGTTTGGCGCGACATTTCCCGTGAAGGTCCAGGTCGCTCCATTATCAAAGGGTATAAGGTTGAAAGCGTTAACCGTCGACGTCGTTGAGCAACACGAGCTCAAAATCAGCGCACCAGCATCATACTCCGCACAGTTCAACGTCCGCTTTCTATCATCCAAACAAGAGCACGTCATTTTCAGCGAGCGGCACAACTTAGACGATTGTATGGCTCCAGAATCGGAGAGGTCTGATCTTGAATGGTGTACAACCAAAGTCATATCTTTGCCACAGGATCTTGAAGCTTGCACTCAGGATGTAAGCCTTAATACCATAAAGATCAAGCACCAACTAGTGTTCACTGTCGAGTTACTCGGTGTTGGCAAGGGGCTATCAATGGTAAGTGAATTCAATTGAGTATATATAACAGAAGACCACCCCTACACAATTTCAATGGACTGTCCTTGCTGAGACCCATATAGATAAAAGGGACGATTCCATTCAATATATACATGTCACCACATCTCATCAGTGAACACGGTACTGTCCGTCGTGTCCATATTGATGGATTTCATGATGATTACGTGCCGCCTCCCCCCTTGTATAGCAAACACCAAGATGATCTGTTGCTCCCTATGGTGGAAGACTCACTGAATCCTGATACCCTACGAATAAATTGCGAGCAGCCCCTGGATGATGTTTTTGTCAATTCTGTAGGGCTTGACTGTGCACCCAGTTATGAATCGGTGATTCGAATCTAACCATTAATCGCAAATTACACCCGCACGACATATTCTGGGAATTGAATGATCAGTTGATTGTTTGATCAGGGATATTACTACTAGCCTGTTTTGATTTAGAACAAGAGGACTGTTAGTAATCCTTTTCGTCAACTACCTTGCTTAGGGAGATTGGATTTCATTGACACAACACCATCCACAGAAATGGTGCCCTCAGTGACAGTCGAAGCCAGCGAACAGTACGCGGCGAGTCGACCTTGTGCTGTTTCTCTGATATGCCGAAGTCTAGCGAAATTTCCCGCATGGCCTGGAGAGAAGGTCTTGAAACTCGACTTGGTCAGCAACCTACTGTTCATACCCATGCTCACGGCTCTGTTCCTTGCGTATTCGTGAGCTAGCACTAAGCATTGATGGGACAGTGGCCTAGTGGTATGCCCTATCCTTGCCTTTGCTGTCTTCATGACGGCCTTTATCTATAACCAAAAACGTCGGGAGACGCTGCCGCTCTCCCGTTCCGCATCATAAAGCGCCCTAGCGTGATTGCTGGATGCCTATCCATTATATGCGGGAATATTACAGGCAGTATACTCGAGCACTATCTGCCTACTTCCTCTCAGGTTGTACGTGGGTAGACTCCCACCCCGAGTATTATCGCCGGCACCATTGACGCACTCATTCACGGCTTCGGGACCAGCGGCGTTGGCCACTACGCAGCACTTACCTTTTGTGCCTCAGCTTCAATGTATGCTGAGCGGGCAGCATAACCTCTTTCGAAACCAACGCTAGCTTCGCGAAATTGATCATATACACTGCCTTCTCGGGCCTTGCATACGGCATCAGTTTCTCTGGACCACAGAAAGCTGTCCAAACGGTGTTACCTGTGGAGGACGTGCTGCTCGGTTTATCATGCTTTGCGCCCAATCCTTCGGTCCAGCCGTTGCGTTCGCAATTGCGCATGCCTCTTTATAAACCAGCCCTCCACTAATCGAAAGGATCTCGTGTCGGGCCTGGATAGAGCAGGTATCGAGAATACTGGCCTGCTGCAAATTGTGGCATCCGTGCCACCGGCTACGACGCGAGAAGCTCTCATGGCAATTGATAGAAGCTTCATACAGAAATGGTATATGGTAGTTGGACTCGCATGTGCAACGATGGCTGGGAGCTTGATGATAGAATGGCGATCGGTGAAATTGCGACGCGACTAGGAATAGTAGAAGAGAGGTGTGACAGCTGTGTAGTAGCAAAGCATGTCCAACGTATTGCTAGGTCTCAGCGTAATCACATATGTTTTTCAATGTCGAAAGGTTCCATATTTATAATTTCTAAGATTGCTAACCTATCGCATACCAACCCTTAGGATCTGGGTCATAGACCGATGGTACCCTGGAGTTAGAGCAATCATAATATGTATTATTGATCGAAGTCCCTCCATGCCTGGGCTATAATGTTCTTCAGTATGTCAACTTGATGAGGCCGTCCGCAATTTTCCTATTGTCTACACAGCTATTCGGCCTTGCCAAATTTCTCTCTATGCTCTGCCCACAATCGGCTCCGCAGTTCCTGATCTTGTAAGACCTCAAGCCCTGTCGCAGCCATGACCGAAGCGAACCGCAAACATGATTCAAAAGCCTGCCGTGTTCCAGCTGATTTTTCAAATCCAGGATGGTGGGGTCCGATCTTCGGCGATTCCACTTCAATGAGGAACCCAGGATGGAGGCTTGGGAGCTCATAACTGACATTGCCTGGTTTGATGGTTAGTATCAGCAGCCATCGTGGTGATGATCAGCCCTACCTTGATCTGTTGACGCGCCGCTGACTGCAGGCAATGATTTCATGTAATTCTGCTTTTGCTCCTGCGAATGTTTATAGAAGGTGTCAATGAGGATATCATTGCACTGTAATTCTTTGTAGCTTTCAAGCCTACATCCGACCGCATTAGCGATATGCTATGGAGACTTCTGGCTGCGAGCCTTACGTACCAGTCAAACTCGACGGTGCATCCGGCGGCAGTTGCCGCCCCTTCACAGCAGGCAGCAACCCTCTTGGCAGTTTCTTGCAATTCTGCATCTGTCTCCGCGCGGGCGAAGAACTGGAGCTCTGTGAGATGCGGAATGACATTGGGCTTGTCACCCCCCTTGGAGATGATGGCGTGCATACGTTGATTGGGCGCGACTTGCTGTCGAAGCATGGCGATATTACTATAGGCAGCTACCGCGGCATCCAATGCGTTATGGCCCAGCCATGGGGCATTGCCAGCATGAGCACTAACACCGCGGAAAGTCACCGTAGCTCCGCGACGAGCCATACAGCGAGCAGCAGCCACGCCATCCTTTCCCATCCCAGGGCCAGGATGGCCCATGAGGCAAGCGTCGACCCCCTTATAGGCACCAGCCTTGATAAGCTCAATCTTACCGCCGCCGCCCTCTTCCGCGGGAGTACCGAGGAGACGTACACGGCCCTCAATCTCGTTGGCCTTGATGGCTTCCGCCGTGGCCAGGAAAGCTGCAAGGGACGAGGTGGCAATCAAATTGTGCCCACAGGCGTGGCCGATTTCGGGCAAGGCATCGAACTCAGCATTGTAGACTATCAAACCTCCACCGGTCCCGACCTCGGCTTCGAATGAGGTCTTGAGTCCATAAGCATGACGCGTGACGTGGTATCCAAGCGACTCGAGGAGATTGCACACGGTGTCATGGGCGTGGATCTCCTCAAAGGCAAGCTCTGGGTGGGAATGGATCTGCATGGGTACAATAAACATTAACGAGATATGTCTAGAACTACGTGGGCGGAGAGCACAGATGGTTGGCCGCTTACCTCTTGGTTAACTTGCCAGAGACATTCCTCATGTTTACTGATAGTTTCTGTGATCAAGGCCATGTTGAGAGATGTGACAAAGATTAATGCTTCAGTATACAAAAGAAAACAGATGTTGAGAACGGTATTGCTCTACGTATACAAAATCTACGTACTTATAGTGAATTCCAACCCTATACGGTGGATGCCTTAGGTGGATACCTGAGGAACCCACTACGATATCGGCAAATGCCCATCCAATCAACAGCTTACCCTCGCTTATCCCGCAACCAATTGCCGAACGAGGCGACTGCAGATCCACTAAAAAGGCCAACAACATCCCTTCACTTCTTCTCCTTCGTACCATTTATGCAGCGATATACCAGGCCACCTCTGAAAGTTATGTCTGGACGCAATGCTCCGCGATCCCGGACCGGTAAGCATTTTGATTCAGACCGGGTCTATTGCGTTCCTGACGCTAAACAATTACGCAACAGGGTGCGCCACGTGTCGGACCCGGAAGATTAAGTGTGATGAGATGCATCCTTCGTGTGTCCGATGTGTAAATGCCCAGATGCAATGTGAATGGATTCACAAGACTCCGAGGAAGGCGTCCAGGTCGAAACCACCCTTGAAAGCATCGGGCGGCCCAGGTCTACAACGAACCTATTACCCCCTCCGACCGCGGAACATAGACGCGGGTGTGCATCTTACTTATCTATCTCTGCCCAACTCACATTTCCTAGCATCTAGCGAACGGGAATACTTCGCGTTCTTTCCCCATACGTCCATGGTGCGATGGCTTGGGAAGCCATGGCAGTGGGCCTCCCTCCATTATGTGTATAGTCATATCGCTCCGCGTTCGTCGGTCGTAACAAGGATGATTTTGGCAATCTCCGCCACAGAGCTGGAAGGGATTCGCCACTTGCAGCGACTTAGAAGTGACCAGAAGGCATCACACGACCAATGGCCGGGTGAAGCTGGGACATCACACTATCAAAGTGCTCTACGCGAGTTTCAGCTCATGCTTAGCAAGAACCATGGGTCCTTATCGCCTCAGGAAGTGGATGAAATTTCGACGGCATTTTTCCTTATGGTGACCTATGAGTATCTGTTTGGCCAAGATAGCGCGGCCATGGAGGTGCATATTCAGGGCATCTACACGTTCCTCAAAGCCCATGATTTAGTTCCGAGACTCGGCGAGTCTGGCCAATGTGTTAGACTACCGATACTGACGCAACAGTTATTGCTTTTCGTAATGTAAGTCAACGTTGGCTTGACAGTAACCGTAGCTTTCTACTCATGACCATAGGTATGCGAACCTCACAATATGCAAGTACGGCCATCTCCGCCAATTGTGGGAGGAGGCTGGGCATGAGTCCTCCTTTGTCTCTACTATGGACGAGCTCTTTTATAACAGCCGCACGTCACAACATGCAATCTGGCCCGTCGAATACCCGACCGAAGCATCGCTGGATGACATTTCGGTCTTTCGTCCGCTGGAGCTGACCAACGAATGCAAAAAGCTGAAATATAGACTCTTGCTCATGCCTCAAAGCACACGAGGAAAATTTGAATGGGATACCATGGATTGTCTAGAACAAGACCTATGTGGCATTGGAAAGGTATACCATGCCCTCATCATCCCAGTGGGAGTATTTAGCTGACCACCAATCCACCGCATAGCGATACCAAGATTTGATAATCATGAGCCAGCAGCCACGTTCCGACTTGCGGAACCGGCAACTACAAACGATCTACTTTGCAGTTGCCGAGTATCACGCGACCACTGTATTTTTCTGCTACCGGTGGAGCTTGCTTAATTGTATGAGCACTCCGTCCGTGTCCTCTCGCGATGCAGTAAATGGTGCATTAGAAATCATTAAGAAGCTTTCCACCGAGAGTCCTTCGTGTTTAGGAAGAGTTTACTGGCCGATGATTGTTCTGGCCGGATGTATGGAGGACTCACAAGACCGCCAGTGGATCCGGAAGACGCTTGTAGAATCACAGCATACGATAGTCTTTCCGTCCATGAGGGGGTGGCTTAATGATATGAGTGGCCTCAACCTCTAGGGTTGGGCTGTCGCTAAATGAACAGAATTGTAGACATTATCTTTCTGTATCTAGCCTCGGCTGATATCAGTCCCTATCATCAATCTCCGTCTATGATATGGTAGAGAACATGGAATCTTCTTGGCAGGCCAGCCGCAAAGGGAAAATCCGGGGTTAGACTTGAGGAGTTGCATTAATACTAGACCCATTTTTGCCGAAAGAGCCAATGAACATCTTGCCCCAGATATGGCCCTCGCTGCGATGCTGGGTTCTGACTGGTTGCAAGTTAAGCGACGGTCAACTTAATATCCGTCCATGCGACATGATAAGGTTCACTGATATGTCAGATAACAGAATCCAAATTGAGGATCATCTTAAGCTAGTTAGTAGTCCATGCTATCTCGAGCGGGGGTAGGCATACCATGTTATCAATGTTCTGGGCACGGTGGCGAAGGCCGACAGCATTAGTATATAGGAACAAGATGCAGACCTCTGGGCTTTTATCTTTGGAAGTCTCACTAAAATTAAGCAAATTGTCATTTCCATGTCGAATACGCAAGAAAAGCCGGACGCTTCCAAAAAGGAAGTAGAGGCAGCCTTGGACCATGCTACTACTACCACCAATCTCCACCGTGCTTCTGTTGGGTACGGGGAACAATTGACGGGCCCATCAATATCGACTATGCATAAGTCCTTGCTGAGAAAGATCGACTGGCGGTAAGTCTACTTGTAAGAACGGGTCTGACTGGGAATGGCATCAGAATTAACGGGAGCTTCTAGTCTGTTGCCGATTATGATGATTTCGTACATGCTTCAATTTCTTGACAAGCAAACTTTGTCCCAAGCTGCCATCATGGGCATCATTGAAGACCTGGTGAGTCCGATGGCCAAAGAAAAGAAGATATGGACTGACAAGAGGGGTGAAGAACTTAACTGGCACGGAGTACTCGTGGTCAGGCTCGATATTCTACTTCTCATACCTTGTGTTTTCATATCCTGCCTCCATGCTCATGGTTCGACTACCGATTGCGAAGTTTCTCGCCACGACACTGTGAGCTCAAGTCTACTTGAACAGTTGCCTAGTTTTTAACGGCATTAACCACTTCTTAGCTTCCTCTGGGGTGCCGTGCTTGCATGCCACGCTGCGACAGATAACTTTGCTGGACTGATGGTTACTCGCTTCTTTCTAGGTCTTACTGAGGCTGCGATTTCTCCTGGTTTCAGCCTTATCACTGGTATGTGGTATACCAGGTCGGAGCAACCATTTCGCCATGGTTTGTGGTTCGCGGGTAACTCCATCGCTACCGCATTTGGGGGTCTGGTAGCATATGGAGTCGCTCACATTGTTGGCTCCATCCCCGCCTGGAAGGTGAGACGCGTACGCTGATTCGGTTGATTCCTGAGATTAACGCGTGCGTAGTGGTTATTTATTATATATGGACTGATCACCGTCGTCTGGTCCATTGTTTTCATGCTATTTATGCCAGACTCACCAATAACCGCACGATTTCTCTCACAGCCCGAACGCACTGAGGCGGAAGAACGAGTGAAAGTTAACCAGACAACTATCAAACACGACAAGATTGAGTGGTACCAGGTATGGGAGGCCTTGACCGACTACAAGATCTACATCCTGTTCTTGTTCCAGATAGCCAACAATATCCCTAATGGGGGTTTGACCATGGTATCTCGCTCTCCCCGAATCAGACTTGTCAGTATAGTTAGCTGATCTGACTGCATAGTTCTCAGCAATAGTGGTGAAAGGCTTCGGGTTCTCCACGTTACAAACCTATCTATTAGCAATACCAACGGGTGCTGTGCACGCTATATTTGCTCTCGGAAGGTATTTGGTCCCTAGCCTATCTATCTTGCACGGTTAACACAGTCAACATCCAACAGTACCTACCTTGCCAGCAGGTTTCCAAATACACGTTGCATGTTACTTGCTGGTTGCACTCTTATTGCGTAAGTTCCATCGTCTTATATTAAAAGGCCATGATATCTTAACGGAAAGTATATAGTCTCATCGGAAGCATTATAGTCTACGCCGGTGACAGCACAGGAGTCCGCCTATTCGGTCTCTACCTTTTTGTTGCCTATGCGGCGGGTATTCCGATGACCCTCTCCATGGTCTCGTCGAATGTTGCTGGTTTTACCAAAAAGGCGACCGTCAGTGCGATGATGTTCATCGCCTACTGCACAGGAAATATCATCGGCCCATTCTTGTTTTTCGCTCGTGAAGCTCCAGTCTACAAGGTAAATTTATCATGCCGGAATGAATGATCACACTAACGTTTAGATAGAGCGGTTTCATCGCAATGATGGTGTGTCTAGCGGTCGCGACTGTTCTGATCGTAGCACTAGGGCTATCTTGGCGATTGGAAAACTCACGGAGAGATCAGAAATACGGACCAGCGGCTCTTGTACTTCCGAATAGACCTAAAGAACCCACTCAAGGGATGTTTGTGGTGGTCGAGGATCTAACTGATGTCCAGAATAAGGCATTTAGATATGTCTACTAACCTCGGCCGTGTTCCTAGTTAAGGGTGGATGGAGTGATGAGCTTCGTGCTCCTGAATGCCAAGAGCTCAGTCTAATCTTGATCTTAACCCTGCGCAGAAGGGCCGTAATTGGTTCGATAAATGGTTGTCATGATTCTTATTAGCATAAAACTTTGCAGAAGAAAGTGTATAGAAAGCAAACGCAATGAACGCATACAGGGTCGAGTCACCATGATCAAAAGATCCAAAATCCCCCATTCCAAGAAGCTCAGCCTCGTGTTGTGGGTCGTAATTCATAGCATACGTCAAAGGGATTGATTACTTCGTTTATGTTGTGGAGAATCAACACAATGATCCATGCCTTATGCGTAATAGTTAGAGAGGCTAGTGATCAGTAGAGGATTGTTTCCAGTCTTCAGAGCCCGTTAGCATAACCAAGTTTCCATTTCAGCTGCCCTTCTCACACCAGAATGGTTTGTGAGATCACCTTCCAGCAGCTGTCCGAAGGTGGAGCGTCTAATGCGATTGCCTGCAAGGCTGAGAGATAGTTCAGGTCTTAGCATGTACGGATTTGACTAGAACCATTTAACCTACCCCAATTCTCTTCTCCTTGCACAAATAAATACGGCACTATCCCCCCGGCTGGCTTTGTGCCTCCGTCTTCTTCACAACCTTGCCATTGAACAAGATACCTAAGGCAATATCACCACCTGCAATAAATATATATATATATATATTTTTTTAGAAAAGTAAAGAAAAAAGGTCCACGGCACGGGAGCATGACCCATGCAAGGACATAACCGACAGACAAGATCTGGGCGCCGGTCGCGAACCGGATGTCAAACCTGTCGGTAAGTTGATCACCCACCGGACTGCAGCAACTCACTCATAGCACCCTGGATTACCACAGAGTCCGACGGGTCAAATGCGATGAGACACCGGGCGCATGTAAACAGTGCACCTCCACCGGGCGCAATTGCGATGGATACGACCTGACGCGCTTGCCGGTTGGCATGAGGAGACGAAGGCATGATGGCCTCGCCTGGTCGGGGTCGTCGATGCGCATACTCTTGGATCTCCCCGGTACCAGTTCCGACGAACGTCGGTGCTTCAATGTTTTCCAGACCTACACGGTGCCCATGATGGTGAGCTGGTTCGATTCCGAAGTCTGGCAACAGATCGTACCCCGGATGAGTCAAGCAGAGCCGGCAATCTATCATGCGGTTGTCGCACTGAGTGTGATTCACGAAGACTCGGAAATCACAGGCTCGCCCCCAGGAGCCATGAATATAAAGAACAGTTACCATAGGTTCGCGCTGGCGCAATACAGCAAGGCGGCTTCGATGCTGTGCAAACGGCTCGGGTCCAACGATCCGCAAGTGCGAGCAGTTGCATTGATGTGTTGCATCATGTTCAGCTGTTTTGACCTGTCTCGAGGAAACTACAAGGCAGCATTTACACATCTACAGAAAGGGGTTCAGATCATGGAGGGCCAGAGAGTCAAGGCGAACCAACGTCATACATTCCTGCAAAGCCCCAATTCCTGGTCGCCTACGGAGTATGCCCTGACAAGGGTATTAATACATGTAGATGTGCAGTCGGCCCATTTTGGCGAGTCCGGTCCCCTTCTGCACCTTTACCCCATAACATTAGGAGAGGGCGGCCATAACAGGCCCTCGTTGAACAGCCTGGCAGAAGTAAAACAGAGTCTTGATCCGATCATGAACAACATCCTTCGTTTCCGCAGGTCCTGTGAGCCATATGTGCGTGGCGAGATAAGCGGGCTGTTTGATATCGCCGGGGCTTCAGCCGAACAACGCAGAATCCAGGCCCACTTGCATGACCACATTCGGGCTTTCGAAGAGTTTGTCTTACGTCAAGCGTCAAATCGAGCCAACTCCAAGGATGCACGTAGCACCGACTTGATGCGACTGCAAAACGAGGCTTTGGCCAATATCCTAGAAACCAGTCTTGTGACATGCGAGCTAATATATGATAATTACCTCCCTGCATACAAGAGGATCACCCAACTCGCCAAGGAGATCATCACCAGCTTTCAAGCCGAGTATGGCACCTATCGCCCGTGTATTGTCATGGACATGGGGGTTATCCCGTCACTGCTTTGGGTGTGTCTCAAATGCAGGGACTTCCAGATTAGACATCAGGCCGTGGAACTTCTGGAGAGATGGCCGCATCGTGAAGGAGCCTATGATTCCAATCTTTTGGTCCAGATCGTGAAGGAACATATGGTACTCGAGCAACCAGGCCCCTGTGACGGAGACAGAGCAACTGTCCCTGAGTCCGCACGAATCGATAGCGTAACAAGGATAAATTTATCGGGAGAAGAATGAAATCCTGCGATAGGAGACTGGTTAGGTCGGTTTTCTCCTCTTTTCTATTTTACTTTTATTTTATATTTTTTCTGGCTGAACATCTGGGCACACAATGCTGGTTCATGACTCAAACTAAGAAGCTCTAAGATATAACCTTTACACTGTGGTAATCCTCATTTCGGGTCTATATGACGTTTCTCCATTGGCAAGTCCGCACTTGTCTCGCTCATCTTGAAGCACTGGGGGGGGGGGGGGGTTCTTCCGCTTCCAATACTGATACCAACAGCCTTGTTCACGAAAGAATATACTGATTGTGACACACTATACAGTTTTCATAGGCAAACACTCTAGGTAACGGACTTTTGCTTCCCTAGACGCAACTCGGACTAGATCTCTGGCTTCTGCCCGTAAACCACCGATATCTCGAGGTATGCGTGGATATTCGGATTATTTAGTGCTTTACGCATTTCTGTAAAAATAACTTCAATCTCCTCCCTGGACCACTAATCGCTTGTGTTAGTTACTCGTCCATAATCCTATAGGGCGGTTACCTACTCCAAGAACTTTGGTCCACAGCATCATGGCCCACATCTCCAGACTTTCCCCCATGACGATGCGGAAAAACCGTCCCAGCGTCTTTAGATGTTGGTCTTTGGGCCAGGGGCCAATGGGTAGTTTGTACCGGTGTTCAGCAACGTTAACAAACCCAGCGTCAATCATTCGCTGCTTAGACTCGTCGACGATACGTAATGTTTTGCCGAATTTATCTCCCGCTTCGAGACTCTTCTTGCCCCAGATCTCATATATCGTGCCCGTGGTGCTTCCGTCGTCCGAGACCGGGGTCACACTCATTTCGGCCTGTTCCAAATATCCACCAGGATGGAGGTTCCTAAACGCCAGGATGATTAGAACCGGGGACCAGCAGTTTGATGAGGAAAAGGCATACTTCAGAGCCTGTTGATAAAATCTCCCCCAGTCCGCCACACACCCATATAGCCCGCGAACATGAATGAAGTCAAATGGACTTTTGTACACCCAATCATCACAACAATCGTCAATCTCAAAATACACATTAGGAGGGACAAAGCTAGGTTGAATTGGCGAAAGATCCGTTCCGATAACAGTTGCCCCAGGCTGAAGATCAGCAAAGTCAATGACCCAGGACCCAGTGCCCGTTCCGACATCAAGAACGCGCTGTGGATTCTTGATTGGGGCGAGGTGCAGCCGGCCATGCAACAAAATCCCATAGAGGTGATGACAGATCTCCATCGCGTCAATGGCCTTCTCGTCGTTGGATCCCCAATATGATCCCGCATGATATGCGTGGTAGCGTCGGCCGTTTTCGTAGACATAGTCCACGATACTGCTGCGCATCGATGTTACCTCGGAGTCTGTCGCCACATAATGGGAGTCGTAATCATCGCCAGAGTCGACGAGTATCTCTTCATTATTGTTCGCCATCTGGTATGGAAGCTATGATGGGTCGTGTAATGGCAATCGAAAAGTTTCCTCACCAGGGCTGGATTAATATGTGGGCAAAATCATATGCGAGCCGATAAGCATAATCATCAAGTTACATCTCGGATAAGTGTCTTCACTTGGACGACAGATACTCCGCCAGTAATATGGCAACACGAGATATCCAACCGAATGACACTAGTTAGGACAGTGGGGCCGGGGAACCGGGCACTGGGGCCGCCTTCTAACGGTCGACCAGATTGCTCCCAATAGAAGCCTTAAAGATGTGGGGACCCACAGGCCATGGTCGTTAGTGAACGAGGATAACGCACCGGTGCTACTATTTGGTGGTAATACCTAGTAATCTAATCTAAGCCTAAAGGTGAATGGGTAGACTCAAATATCTATCGCATCAAGTTGCTTTCGCAGCCTTTGGAAGCTTTTAACTTGTCTGGTCAAAGCAGCTAGGTCAACCAGATCGTGCTCATCCCCACCCCACTCTGCAAGGAGGTACAATGGCCCCGTTACTAGCGAGATGTTAGGAATTTCCTGGTCTGAAAGCGCCGCTCCCTCGCCAAACTGCGACATGTTGGATGATTTTGACACCCGTGTAAATCCAGGGTCGGCACCCCTCCATTGCTGCTCAGTGATGGCAGCGAGCTCCTTTGTGCTAGCGTAGAGCACTTCCGGTTGCACCCTTCCAGTGGATGAATAAGAATTTGTCGACAGGTTTTCCTGGAACTCTACCGCACCCAGATGTTCAATTACCAGGGCGGCTATCGCTCTGCGCTGTCCAACGCCACCTTTCCAGAATTCCGGGTGGTCATTGAGCCACCGGGTCGTGGCTTTGCCAGACTTCGTAAAGGCGGGCATGCGTAAGTGGCCGGTAGTGAAGACAAAGACATGGGTTCGCTCTGGTGAGGCTGTCGCAACATCCTGTGCGAGTTGCAGTACACCAATATGCCCGTTTTCTTCAATCACGTTGGTACCGTCCGTATGCGTGACAATGAGCAAGGCATCATGAGACTTTTTTGGGTTACTACCTTCCACCACAGCATAGATAGTACGCGTTGGGGTGTTGGGGACTATCTCTGATCGAAGAGTGAGCGTGGCTGACGAATTGGATTTCGCTGCTGCCAATATGTCCTTGCTGGTTGCTCCTGATGTGAACACCGCAGGGATATCGGCATAGGGGAATTTGAAGGGTAGGTATTGCTTTTGAGCGTTTCCGGTGCTAATGGAGTCATCCCAAGCAAAGACTACAGCTTTTACACCCGCTTTCTTCGCGCCTGGAAGTGTCTTCCCAATCATGTCCGTGGGAATAAGGGGGTTCGTCATGTTCCCTACCCATCTCTTAGCTGGGTCCCATGTCCCGAATGCCACGGAAAATGGAAGTGATGGGTTGGTGATAGGAACGATGGCAATATTTCCTCTAGCCAGCTCCCAGTTAGGATCAGGGCCTGGAACATGGATGAGTTGTCCAGTGGCACCAAGGTCACTTGTGTACCCTGAGTAAGGGAAGACTGATGCAATCTCCACCTCCTTGCTACCCACCACTAAGGATGGTGCATTGGCAGTAGATGCTGGAGTGATGTATTCAAAAGTGTAATTGTCTGACTTGACTTCGAGACCAAGATTGGTCAAGGTCCTTTCAATCCGATCTAGAACAGTGTTATGTGCAGGGCTTCCCGTAAGACGTGGGCCTTGCTGGATTAGAAACTCAACCTCTGCTGTATAGTTCAAACGACTGCATGCGGCCCTGGTGGCTTTAAGGGCCGATAAATAGATAATAAATATTGAAGCTTTCATTATGCCTTAACCGCATCATTCCAATTAACAACAAGAAAGAGAGAAAGTAGAATGAAGTATGAGATGTACTGTCTGTATTAAATAGACTTATAGTTGCCGAGAGCAAGCCTCGGGCCCTCGGCTCACCAGAAATGAATGATATCACCATATCCAGGCTCTCTAACTCCTAAAGTCCCTCTATTCAAGTAAAGTCAGCAGCAGTGCAATTGCAGACTATATACTCAAGCGTTAACTACTTTCAATTTTATCGCTGCGTCCACTTTATAGTTCGTTTGGCAAGTAATTATATTACGAAAACTTCCCTATCCCTACGGGCGGTCTGATTTACTCTCCAGGTCTATATTCTCATTATCTAGTAAGCTTGTACATATACAACGCAACCTAGACTCGGGTCCCTGTCGAAGTCCATCGGAGAACGGCCGCACCGGGTGAGAAAAGTTGCACTGGGAAAGAGTAGTCGCTGTGGGAATCAAAACAGTCGCACTGGGGTTGGAATAGCAGTCGCACTGGGGAATAATGAACGAATAGTCGCATTGGGAACAAGCTCGAGGTCCTTGCCAACTTGAGCTCAGTCCAGTCCTAGAATGTTAGAAAGCCTCCCTCTCTTCTCACGCCTAAGGTCCGACAAAAGAGAAACATGTCCGCGCGTTTGGTTCAAGCGGATGCTGTCTTTTTCATCAGGAGCAATGTTGCTTTGTCGCCCGCGCCCTTTCGGTAGTCAATGAGGTCCCGACTGATCACTTTGGCCAGTCCTTCCTTCTCCAGCTTGTCGGCTTCGGCTTTGTAGCCACCAGACACCCAAATCTCTTCGAGAATTGTAGCAGCGATGACACCGTTTGGCTTGAGAAGGCGGACAAATTCTCTCAAGGCAGGGTCGGGCCCGACGTGGCCGCGTGTGAAGGTGCCGCAGCATGTCACGATGTCGTATTTCTGGTCTGGTTGCTCGATCGGTTGGGTCAAGTCGACTTTAAAGAGGCTTCGATACACGCCGGTCTGTTCTGCTACTTTGAGCATGGCAGGAGACAAATCCATGCCATCGATGGTCCATTTGCTGCCCTTGGCAAGGGCTTCCGCCACAAGCCCCGTTCCACAGCCAGCGTCCAATACGGTAGCCTCGGGGTCTTTGCTTGATGCGAGGGCGGCTTGGGCAACAAGGAGGGGGGCGATATAGTTCTGGGAGGCGTCGGCAAGGTCTTGGTTGTAGGAGGCGGCCCATTTTTCGTAGAGCTCCATACAGTCTTCCTTTTTGAGACTGTTGCGGGCTCCGGCCAGGTAGGTGTTTTCGGTTAGTACTTGGGTTGCCATGGTTGTGAAATGAAACTTGGCGGACGTATATCGGTGTAAATTTGTGTAAGTTGAAATAGAATCAGAGAGCAGCTTGGGATTTCAACAAAACATTTACGAACAACCGTCGCTCTCCCCACTATTTATACATTTTCGGCTTCTCATTCGGCTTGTATACTTCAACAACATCCCTGAGCCCTCCCCTCACTTCACATGGGAAGCGCTGGCGAATCCCATCGAACGGAATCGTTTTTCTGATGCATGGCGCACAGTCCTTCGTGCGTTTTCGATGGCGTGATGGCTGGGGCTATTAACTGGCTTATTCCGAGGCGATCGCACTGAATCTGAAGCTACTATATGTGGCTTTTTCACTCTGGAATGAGCATATTACATCATTCGGGTTTTAGGATAGGGCATAAGAGGGCTAGAGTTCTGGTGGGGTCAAGGCAATAGCCTCCACCGAGACGCCTCTTGGCGCGATACGATTCTTCCCCCACTATGAGGTTCCCCGCGCGTCCTGGTCTTTGTTGACTCTTAACCCGCTGTAAGGGGTGACCGGTTGGGAGAGTAGGATTGGCTTCGACACTCTGTTGAATTGTCCTCGGTGCAATTGCGTTAGTGCAACCAGAAATTCGCGAACCTTTCGCATGCATAACCGGAGGTCCGGAGGAGGGGGACTTGTCGATGCCAATGGTGCATTTCTTGATTTGAGCCTGGGACCTTCAATCACCGGCATGGCACTACTGTATCTGAACTACTGCTCCGCATTTGTAACCTATGATATACATTTAACCGCACATTCTGGGCCATCATTCACCCCACCAGCGCAACGCAATGCGCGCTCTACGAACCTTGTTAATTATACTATGATCGTATGGACACGGATGTCTACATGTGGTCATCCCGCTCCTGTGTTTGGCATAATTAGGGACATCGAGGGGGGGGGGGAGAGGGGTGCGTTACGTCGGGAGACTTACCATATGCATGCCAGAGGCTGTCGACCTCATTGGCCGGATGGCTAGTCCAGGTTCTGGTCGAATCAAAGACGATCAAGCACTGGGGGAATCTGCACTTACTAAGCATGCAAGGTGGTGAAGAAAGAATGTATCATGTCGCCCGACCATCCAGGTGTAGCGGTGCAATGAGCTTCGAGTTAGGGCAGAACCCCTGTCAGCTGAGTACGCGTTCAGAATTATCCCCTCAATTCTCACAGGATTACTGTCTGTATTTCTAAACTCAACCCCTGCCTGTTTTCTGAGCTTAACCATCATATTTCCAAAGTGATTACTACTAATGCTACCTTCAAAAGATTCCGGCATTAAACTAGCATAATTAGGGTACGCGTTACTAAAAACAGAAACCAACGGATCTCAGTATCTGATCCGTGGGGAAAGCTCCCTTACTACCGAACCAGCATGAACGTCATTTTCCAAGGCCGGGGAATTACGAACGCGACCATGAGAGACATGAGGAAATGACGATTGCCTAGCGAGGTGATCCACTCTGGTGCATCGTATAAAATGTCGCCAAGGCCCCACCACCAGCCCTGATTAGCCTAAGATGTTGGAAAAGGCTTTCAGTGCCCCGCACGTCAGATATTCTAACTGCCCCCCACAAAGAAAGACACGGGACAGAATTCAGCCGAATGATGGACCACAGACTAGACCTAGGTTGATGCAGATCGGCCAGTGGCAGTACCTTCATCTCTCCGAAGCAAGCTGGCGATTTCGAAGGGCCGATCGCCCCTGACCAGCGTCCAGAAATCATGACGGCTATCCCTGGGAGACCTCTCTCTTACATTTATTTGTATTTATTTTTTTAATTTTTTTATCTTTTCCCCCTTTCTTTTCCCCCTTCCCTCTCGGTTATGTAGTCCTGAGGTACCAATTCGGTGTTACTGTGATCCGCCTGTGCAAGAAGCGCTTGAACAAAAGGTTCACACTGGTTACAACTGTGCCGTAGCTTGGTGTCACGACTGCGGACGAATCGCCAGAAAAGACGATACCTTCTTAGCGCTGAGCGATCCACTTTACAAGCCCCATGGGAATGGAGGATACCAGCCTTGGCTCAACGACATGCCGTGCGGTCCATGGAACTGGATTCGGCCACTGAAATATGATTGATCCGTATTAGCCAATGTGAACAATGCGTGAGTTTTGTAGCGGGGCGTCCCTGTGAGAATATTTCCATCTGATATGGACATTTTCCAGTGTCAGTTCAACTGTAGACCTAATCGAGTGAAGCGCTTTGGAAGTGCAAAGGGCCGGATAAACACGGTAGTTACGATCTCAAGGTTGGCCTCTCCCACGCAGCAGCCAAGTCTGGCGGTACCTGCGTCCAACGCGCTAGACATTACGATTGTGTAATAGGGCGCGTTGGTCGTCATAGCTACTAGAGATACTGTACATTAGTCTGAAACTGCAATGTCTCGCAAAGGCGGATATCTTCGCAACTCTCTTATATAATATTATCAATGCGAGTTGCACAGTTTTGAACATTGCTACAAATCATTTTCGAACGGCGTTAGTACGATGTGGGCCTTGGCCTATCAGAATCTCCTTTCTATACCCGGTGCTTCCTGGGCGCCTTTCCTTGCATTGCAATGGTATTGACTCGTTCGATAGACATTAAATAGACAGTGGCAATGAAGTAATACAGGAACACCAGAAACTGACACCTGGCAATCCTGAGAGTCAGATAATAATCTTATATATTCAGCGACACACTGAGTATCAGTATGCGCCTGTACCGGCGCTCATCCTTTTGCGTAAAACTTCGAACGAGCTTGGCAGACAGGGGTGGGAATATTGGCAAGGATGCCTAAGTGTTGTGCAAGCCTCCAATGACAGATACCCTGTGCACTTCTTGTGAGCCATGCAACCCTCTTACGTATACAATTTGCATCCAGCAAGTCCTTCAAGAAATGGATCTCTTGCTATGAGCCCGTCATGGCCAGTCCCACCCCAATTAATCTACGTCCTAATACCTTGCCACGCGATGCAAGAAGGTTCTCTCGCATATCCAGATTAATAGGAAGTCAAGAAAAGGATGCCATTCACTAAGATAGGAGACATCTTCTTACTTTTATATGAATCCGAATAACTCCATCATCCATGCATCGTCCATACCGTCCAGCTTTGAATCCCCAGGGCTATACAATGTAGCCTGCAAGGTCGGGTTGGCCACCTCGGTGGCAGGCGGATACTGCTGAGCCTCTATCAATGATGGCCCCCATCTTTCTTTGATCGTTGATATCATGTTGACCCCCTTCGCAAATATGTCTGCTTCCGCCTCTTGGGTGCGATGGTCGGCCGACCTTTTGAAATTAGTTTGCAGAAGGTCTAGGTAATGGAATAGGTTCACGCTGTCTTGGACAGCTTTCCGATCCCAGGTTGGATCATCCAGAGTGGAAAGCATGAACAGGTCCACAAGGGCTCGGCAGAACATGGAGAGTATGGTAAAAGATACCCCCAAGTAATGTTCGGGAGGAACACACAACCAGACATCCAACCAAGACTTCGCAGCGAGAAGAGACATATGAAGGCTTTTTACGCCGTGGGGATCAGGGCCGTTGGTTGGGATGGGCGCCTTGATCAAGGCCTCATGAATCGCAAGTTCTGCGTTCGAGAGGTACATACAGATGACATCTACCGGTGCTGAAAGGAATGGTGTGGGACATACTGTTGTTCTTCAGATGCGAAGGCATCTGCCGCCTTACCGATTCCAGTTGGGATTGCAAGAAGTCCGTAACAAGAGGTGAGGTATGAGAGTTGTCACCGTCCCGGCGAAGATGATAAGATTTGTCGACCACCAACTGAATCCTGACGAGCCACACCAACAGTTCGTCTCCAGGGCACTCTTTTGTGCTAGCCAAAATCTCGAGACTTTCTTCCATGTGGGACGTCCAACTCAGGGCGTCACTTTTGAATAATGATAACGCGATGCTAGGGCGACAGTTAATGATCGGGTTCGATATCATCAAATTCGCCGGTTTCGGTTTACCTTGAAGTGATCAGAAAACACCCCAGCACGGCCCGTCGCTCCTCCAAAGTTCTGTTCATCGCTGTCTCAGTCTTTAAACCGGCTGCACGAGTAAATCCTTGCAGAATGGATTGTTCTTTTGGGGGAGCTTTGCTTATACCCAGCTCATTGACAAGACCGGTCAATAGGTGGCTGTAGAAGTTGAGGAATGGCTTCACACAGTATACTTTCCTGGGTGGACAGTCAGAGGATACAAGGCTGTATTTCTTCAATGGGAGACTCTTGGACTTCTTCGGTCACTTACCATGACATGAATGTCATAAGGCCGAGAAGAAGGTCCATGCTCGGGGTCGTTTCCAGAACCAGCTTTTGGTAAATAGTGTCGTGCACTTTGGTGAATAGGGATTCTCTTTTGGTCAGGTTTGGTGTCAGGACTGCGGTCAGGCAATACCAGAAGAATGGTTTCTCTTGCATCAGCTCTTGAGGGGTGACATGGAGCGGTATGTAGATGCAAGATAGTTCAGGTTTTCGGTCCGGAACTGCTTGAGAAGTCTCGTTGCCTCGTCAGACTGGATGTAAGCCGAGGGGTTTGGACCATCTGATGCAGGCAGCGCAAAGACTGGAGTCCTTGTTTGAATATCATATTGACTGGGAGCGCTGGGGGGCTGCTCCGCGTGCCCTTCTAACGATCTCTCACTCTCCCACACTCTTTCCAAGTCGGGGGGAGACGGAAGCGTTTTATCAGGGCGTTATAGGGCGGACAGAAGACTATCAAGTCAAGATTCCACCCGTGCAATTCTCGTACTTGAAGAACCCTGTCTGCTCCTCCGAACCGATAATGAGGGTCCGCATTCCTTGCCCAGACGATCGCATCTGTCACCTGTCAGCAACCATGTGCTTAAAGTCACAGCGCTATGATAGCAGACCTTTCACATTGATCCCCAGTGGCCAAGAGCAAGCATTTGCATTTAGCCCGAGCGCAATTGATGCATGCTTGACCGTAGGGGGCGGGCGTTGGCTTTCGGAGTCTCCTCGCCTCCGTCCGACGGGAGTCGGGGTACGGCATTACGACGTTATAAGCTTATCCTTGGTCGTGCATGTATCTGTGATGGTTAACGAGAAGGGGAGTCCAATGTGCAGCATGCGTATCATTTTTCCTTGTCAATGAAAGTCAGACGGATTTCAGGGAAGATTCGGACCGGGATTCAAACGTCCAAGTCCGATCGGCTGACTCATCAACACTGGACCTTGGAGAAAAATTGTGTACTCCATGTTATGGAATTCTCACTACTGTAGGGTTCAAAATGTAGGAACGTTTAAGCCTCCCCTGTCCTAGAACCCGGAACCCGCTGGGATCTGTGTGGGCTAATACTACTAACCCCCCTGGGCTACTATAATTCATTAAATAGAATATATCATATATAGTCTGTACATGAAATTGTACAGGGCTATAGCTATAGTGCACTGTAATCCACCCGCAACCACCCGTAGAGTGCAGCGTCTCCCTATATATAGGAGCATGTTCTACCTCCATACTAGGCGCGACAACACATACAGCTTCCGCCGATCAGACATGCGCGGGGGAATACAGCATCGCAACACATATACCCAGAGCATGTCCCACCAGGATATCCACATTCATTACCTGTTCTATGTATCATCGTACTGCAGTCGGTATAGATGCTATCATACTCTCCCGATTCAAAAGGTATCTAATAGGCAAGATGTTCACCAAAACGGGTAATGATATATTAAAGAATTCCCTTGCTTGATGGTAGAGTCATGCACTTACCCTACAATAAATTTACAATACTGCCAAATATTTCAATTACCCCCTTAAAAAAGAACTAAGCAAGTTAGGAATTGATGCACGGAAACCGATGCCCCGCTAGGCTAAAAGGAAGTGAGAGCAGCCCCCAAGCACACGAAATGCATAAGTCTGAAGAGGCTGACTCGGAAGAAGTCACAAGGCAGATTCATCGCTTTCGAAACTGTATGCCACGAGAGCCCTAGAAGCTACAAGTCAAGACCTTTGTACACCAGCGACTCCATGTCACCCCAGAGCCCCAATACTCGAGCGTCGGCGAATGGAAGTATCTGCGTACAGACCATGCCCGCAATCCCCTTGGTCCTGTCACACCACCACCAAAGATTGGGAAGTCCAGCCCAATGGCCAGTCTGGGCCGAACGGCCCGTGCTCCCCCCAGTCAGCATACAGGTGAGCCCCCAGCCTTGGGGGGTTGTGGATGGATACAAATGAGCGATACGGTTCGTGAGATCCGCTTTGGCGGGTGGAATTTCCTGTGCCGCGAAGTTGGGGAACTGGGGAATCTGGTTTTCAAACATGAGGTTTACCGTCGCCTTGCGTAGGATCTGCTTGTTGGTGGTGGGCGATATGCCATCGTTCAAAAGGGTCGCCAGGACTTGACAATACTCTTGAGGCTTTGCAAAACAGCCTGCCCCACCACTGTTGAAGCAACTGGCTATATCCTGAGCATCCTCCACGATCAATGGTCGTCGAAGCAAGTGATCGCGTGGGGATAACTGGCCATCCGGCGCCCGTGAGTTCATATGAGCCAGTTTCGAAATCATGGACGCATTGGGGAACATGGAAATATTATGCAAATCCAGAGGCTCGAAGATATTGCGGTGGAAATAGTCATTCAATGACAGACCCGTTACGCGCTCCACGAGAAGACCAGCCCAATCAATATTGACCTAAATGGAGGCCTGTTAACTCTGGTTTGAATCGTAGACGGCTTACTACCTTACCCCATATTCCCACCTCTCTCCTGGCTGGTTCACCAGCGGCTGTAGCATATCATAGGAACATCCCGAAAACTCGTCGTATCCTGCCGGTTTGCTATAGTCTCTTAGTTTCTCGTTGAAGAATGAGTACCCGAAACCAGCTGTATAATATTGTATGGTCAGCGTATGCCCCTGGGGTGAATGACTCAAGCTCTGATTAGGAGACTCACCGGTATGGGCGAGAAGCATTCGCAAGGTAATCCCCTGTTTCTTCTCGACCAGACTTCCATCCGATTGCAATACCTGGACGTGCTTCAGCTCGGGGCAAATTGTTTCGACCTGAGTCGAATCATCCAAGGAAAGAAGGTCTTGTTCCACAAGCTGCATGCAAGCAATCCCCGTAATCAATTTAGTACATGAGGCAATCCAGAAGATATTATCGAGAGTCATCGGCTCAGATGAGCCATATCCCCGTTTGCCGCTGGCATGGGCAAAATATTCCCGACCATCCTTGCCCACGATGACCACCACGGCCCCAGGGATGCCTTTCTCTTGATCCGCACAGGCTTCATCCAGTCGAGCTTCGAGAGAGCCAGTCACGTTGGGGGTCAGTTGACTCATTTTCGCGGTTGGGGGGTAAAATATGAAGTTCCTCGGATCAGCAAGCGCTTGCAGACGAAACAATCTTGAGGAGCATCGCTGTATTGAGATTTACCTCAATATATCCTTCATGATCCGGTGCTCCGAGTGAGTACGTTTTCATTGGATCGGCCGGGGGACTCCGCATGTCCACCGTGCAGGCATAGACAGATTGAGTTAAATTGAGGGGACGCGATATGCAGCATCGGATCCGCATGCAACAAAACAACAAGCTGCGGGGTGGAGCAATCAAAGAGATGCATCCAACAGATACTAACAGCCACGCACTTGGTATTAATACTACAAGTGTATTAGGTTACTTAAAGTACGTTGCTGATCTATTTACTTAGAATATCTTGTTTATTAAACAACTAATACCTACTGGCTTTAATTGCGTGAACGTAATTCAGATCGCAGGTTTTCATTTATTCTGTATACCGTCAATAGTAAGTAATATAGAATCAAATATTATATATTCTAGCCTTCCTACTAATATCATTGTAGCGATAATAAACAATTCTTACAAGGATAGGAATCCTATGCGTGGCCGAATGAAAAACACCAAGGGTTGAAGGAATTGTGGAATTTGGCCTCGTTTGTCCGAGTCACAAGATAGCTGATGCGGATCCGCATGCACGGACAATCACATCCGTTGCTTCATAGGAACTAATGCTGCAAGTTCTCACGCGGTTTCTCACTGGGGAGGCAGTCTAGACCGTTCAGCATTGTGCTTCAATTATTGGCTTACAGGTATACTCGTGCAGCAACGCCCAGGAGAGTGGACCAAGGGTTTGCCTGCCGGAATCAGACTGATGCAGAGCTGGACCTCCTCATAGGCGGCTCCGTCGGTTATAATCACTGATCATCACAATTTATGGCTGCTTCAGGCTGACTGCCGGCAGTATTTAAGGCACCTATTCTCTTAGGACTAAGTGTCATTGCATCTCAAAGCATTTTCTTCGAAGAAAAATACTAATACCTCTCTAAGCTCGTGTACGTTTCATTGATCTTCTTTTCCACTTTGACCATATCTACCTTGTCCTTCCCCGCTTGGCAGACTACAACAAGGAAACTCCCTCAGAAGCCATGCCCGTAAGAAGGGAACTCGCCGAAAATGCCACGCGGGACGCCGCAGAGGGAAACTACGCCGATCATCTCGACGTCGATGTCCTGATTGTGGGTGCCGGGTTTGGCGGGATCTATTCTCTGTATGAGATTCGAAAGCTCGGGCTCAAAGCCGTCATTTTCGAAGCGGGAAATGACATTGGTGGCACATGGAGATGGAACTGTTATCCCGGCGCAGGTGTGGACTCGGAGGTGCCCGAGTATCAGTTGTCGATCCCGGAAACCTGGAAGGATTGGACGTGGTCGACCAATTATCCCAACTACGAGGAGCTGCGCAAGTACTTTGATCATGTGGACAAGGTCCTCAACATCAAAAAGGACTGTGCATTCAATAGCGTGGTCGTCAGCGCACACTTCCATACCGTGGAAGGCCGCTGGCATATTCGGACGGCAGATGGAAGGACAGCACGCGCGAAATACTTCATCATCGCTGCCGGTTTTGCGGCGAAGCGCTACATCCCAGAGTGGCCGGGCATCGAGAAGTTTAAGGGCATTGTCCACCATTCGTCGTTTTGGCCGGATGAGAAAATAGACGTCCGTGGAAAGCGCTGCGCCATCATTGGCACTGGAGCCTCTGGTGTGCAAATCACCCAGGCCTGGGGACCGGAGGCCGGGGAGCTCAAGGTCTTCCAGCGCACACCTAACCTGGCAGTGCCCATGCGCAAGCGCCCTCTCACGGCGAAAGAACAAGAGGACACCAAGGCGTTCTACCCGGAACTTTTCCGGTATCGCGAGAAATGTTTTGCGGGGTTCCTGTACACGTTTTGTGAGCGCGGGCTATTTGAAGATAGTGAAGAGGAGCGAGAGCAGTTTTTGGAAAAGCTGTGGAGTGAGGGCGGATTTCGGTACTGGGTGGCTAATTATAAGGATTATCTATATGACGCCAAGGCAAATCGCGTCGTCTATGATTTCTGGAGGAAGAAGGTGTGTGAGCGCATTAATGACCCCAAGAACCAAGAGCTCCTGGCGCCTTCAGAGCCACCACACCCTTGGGGAGTGAAGCGCCCTTGCTTGGAATATGACTACTTTGAGCAGTTTAACCGGCTCAATGTTGATTTGGTAAATATCAAAGACAATCACATTGCGGACTTCACGGAAAAGGCCATCAAGCTGCAAGATGGAACAGAATACGAATTCGACGTTGTGTGTATCGCCACTGGATTTGACATCACGACCGGAGGCATGACCAGCATGGGACTGCACAGTATATATGGCAATAGTCTCAAAGAGGAATGGAAGTCCGGTGCCTTCACCTATCTTGGCATGACCGTCAGTGGTTACCCAAATATGTTCCATCTGTACGGGCCACACGGTCCAACGTTGCTGAGCAATGGCCCTACAACTGTTGAAATCCAAGGGCGGTGGATTGCAGATGCCATCAAGCAGATGGAGCGTCAAGGCATAAAGTACATCAATCCTACCGCGAAGGCTGCCCAAGAGTGGAAGGTCAAGATCAATGAACTTTCGGACAAGTCACTCTTCCCTACTACCAAGTCCACCTACATGGGCGGTAGCATGCCCGGAAAGGTCTTTGAGCAGGTCAACTATGCCGGCGGAGAGTACCCTTATTCCAAGGAGATCCGAGCAGTTCTTCCCAACTTTACCGGATTTGATATCGTCAAACGCTGAAATGTGTGGACATTCGGAGGCAATGCTTGATGTTTCCCTATCCCATGACCTCTTGTAACCTTCATAGTATCAATCCATGACTGATTTGGCTTTTTTTTGAGACCTTGTCGTAGCATCCCGCCCCAAAGGAACAAGGCGTAGCCAGTAGGATTTAACAGGCTGAAAATAACCTCAAGCGGAGGCAAATCACAAACTGTTAATTTAACATTAAGCCCGGGCCGATTTATACCCCGCAAAACCCCCGCATTTCCCCAGCTAAGTCCGTGCTTTAGTGTCTCTCGGATCCATGTTTACCTTCATTATTCTCCCAGGAACGGCCCTACCTTCCTATCGACCATACCACTTTGCTTCGAATAATGTCTTATCGTCGCCGTCAGCATCGTAGCTGTGATCAATGTCGTAAAGGCAAGAGAGCATGTGATGCCCTGCTGGCTGACGAGCTTGAGAGTAATGCCAACACTGCTCAACAGGCAGACAATCACTCATGCTCCAATTGCAGAAAACACAAAAGAAAATGCACCTTCAACTGGCTGCTGAGTCACACAGGATCCCGGCATGGCCGTAGCAAGAGAGCCAGAAATATTGCGATCGCCCGCTCGCGGCAGGAGAACGATCGTTCGGCTCCATCCTCTCAACAAACCTCCATTGCGCGCAATCCTACAGAGCTTCCTCTGCAAAACGTCGAAAATTGCGAATGGCCCATGTCTGTTAGGGATCCGCTTTTGCTGTGGCCACAGGACGAGGGACTAAATGCGGACTGGTTAGCTTGGCAATGCCTCAATGACGCAGCTGTCGTCTCTCCTCTGAGCGCCGATTTGATTCTCAATGGGGATGGGCATGTCGATCCTAGCCAGACACCACAAATGAGTGCCCAATGGGACTCTGCCGAGGCCGGTCAAGATTGGCACATTACCGGTGAAACTCCACAGCTCGGGGCAATGAGCAGTTCAATAACTTCGTCGCAATCCAATGGTACACCCGGCTGCCAGCCATGTGAGACATGTGATATCAGTTCTGAGCTCTCGCTTCATGGTCTTCCGCCAACCGAAGTTCGTGCTGGGTCTATGCCAGCAAACACTACACTGTGTGTGGGCTCAAGCCAATTAGCACACAATTATGCCCACTCCATGATGACGCACAACCTAATCCACATATATAACGACAGTATGGAAAATGCATTGAGCTGTTGGTTGACGGAGCGTAATTGTCCCTACAGTAACCGGGGGTACGTTGACGCAAAAGGTCCAAAGACAGGTCCTTACACCACGAATAGGATCTACAGACGAGTTTGCCTCTTAGATCAGGCATGTTCATCCATCCCCGGTCGACGTTTGACGAGTGTGGAGAGTAGAACGGCAACACAGACACTTCATGCTGCCATCATGGCATTCGCTTCTCAGTGGTTAGAGGGGCCTTCAGCAGACGAACATATCCCAATACCATCCTCTTCAGCTCACCGCGAAAGTGGCATGCGTGAGGCCTTCTGGAATGAAGCGCGTCATGCACTGGAGAAATCGAGAGCAATTCCATCGTTTCGCGTAGCCTTTGCCAATATGTTGTTTTCGCTGGCGCAAAGTCCCCGGCACGGTGAAGGAATGGAGCTCGACGAGCTCTTAGACCATGATCCTGCCCCAATGTATCTTGAAACGGCGCTCCGGCAACTGTTTACTTTCCGTTCTAGATTGATCAAGCTTCGGCGGCAAGGTTCCAACAGAGCGCTCGAGCAATGCTGTAAGGACACCAAAGGTGATGTATACCATACAGGACTAAGAACCCATCCGTCAGGCCAGGTCGATTTCATGCTGAAGGACTCTGAAGCCCAACACACTTTCAATCTTCTATTCTGGCTGGGCATCATGTTTGATACGTTGACGTCGGTCATATATCAACGTCCCACCGTCGTTTCTGATGAGGACAGTCAGATCATACACTCCCGGTCGCGCTTCTGCTCGTTTCCGGACGCCGTTGATCTGGATGGATGGGATATTAGCTCCTATTCCGTTAGCAAACGTGAAGAAAGTGTATGGGGCGATTTTTTTCTTCGCAAACGTAACATGCTCCACAATCTCAACCAGGCCCGCTGGCCGTGCTCTTACGAAGAGGCAGCGGAAGTCTTATCTGACGCCGCGCCAGTAAAGGTTCTCCTATTCCGTCGTATAAATCATATCAATACACTTGTATGTCGGGGAGGTGAGGCGGAGGCTATTGAGGAAGCGATCCACAGCGCTCTCTTGATCTACGAGTATTGGAACTCCACGTACAAGCAATTTATGCTAGACTGTGTCTCTCATCATACAGAACTCCCGTCTCGCATACAATCATGGTATTTAGTGCTGGCCGGACATTGGCATCTTGCGGCGATGTTGCTCGCAGATACTGTTGAGGACATAGATCAAGCGCGACTTGGGCAAAGCTCCCAAGCCGAACATCGGTGTACCACTGGCCTCATCTCCCTCTTGAAGCACGAAAATGCTTTCGCTGTTGGAGGCCTCGCTCGATACTCTTACGACCTACAGGGCTCGTCGCACCCTAAACTCCGCAATTTTCACGATTCAGTCAATCAAGCCGCATCCTTGACGGAGCCATGGACTGCTGTCCTTATCCACTCTTTCAGAAAAGCAGGCACCATCCTAATCAGAGAAATCGGCATATCACAATGTGGCTACCAAATGCCGCAAGACTCTTTCAGGCTAACGTGTCAGCGTTGTGAGCACTGTATAAAGGCACTCCAGTGCCTGGGAAAAAAGTCAGACATGGCTCTGACCGCAGCTCAGCGACTATCAGAGAGTCTCAACAGGGCCCTATCGCGACGCAACACGATCGATCCATGCCACATGGGCGCCATTTGATAATACTTTGATCTCCTGGTCGTTCTTTGGGCCCGTTCGCGTTAATTTGTCCAATATTGGGAAACGGTGTAAGTGTCGGCGAGATGGGCTAAGCCCTGTGATCCTGTCTAGCTAGTAGCACCCTCAACACGCGGCGCAGTCTTTATCCACAGTATCTCATTAACGTTGAAGGAGTCAAACATGACAGGACACGAATCACTACTTGAGAAAGAACCATTTCCACGTTAGTCATAAACTAGTGCATGAGAAGCTTGGATCCCTCGGCCTCCACGACGAACAACAGGAGATTCAATATAAAGAAGGGTATACTCCACAGAGGACGGATTGCTGAGCGGGGTTCGTGCTGAGTGAGTTGCCAAGAAAAAAGTCGCGTCGTGTCTTCCGAATAGTAAACAGATGGCCCTCCACGTGATTCCTGTACAAATTGCCCAGTGTATCTCAAATTCAATTGTAAAACTTCTACTAAATTCGCCTGAAAAGGCTACAGTATCCCCCACATATTTCATGGTTTTTGCGGGATTTTTGGAGAATTAATGGTGGGTTTCGGCCGGTATTGTATCTAAGTCGGTGAAGTAGACACAAAGATATATATTTGCCTGGGAGATTCTCTGGACCATATGAGTATGGATATCTATTTCTAAAATTACTTTTGTAACTTGGCTTCAAGAATCCCACAAAATATACATAAAACACCCCAGGCAATATGCTAATCTTAGCTATTTTAGATGGAATTTTAGCATATACTACGGTAGGTATTTGGGGTCATCAAAATCAAGATATAAAGAAATCTATAAAGGCGGAGGGTATCACTAAAGCGGCATCATGGATGGCCCGGGCCCTAAGCCCTAAGCCCTATTACCAGTATCTAGGCTAAACTAAAACCAGGTTAGCTGCTGCCGCTTTTATGGGTCCATAACATTGCTTTAGTTTTGGGCGCCGACGTGACAGTTGGGAGGTATCCACTAATGATCTCCCACGCCAGTTGCAATCTACCAGAAGCCTCAGGGAAACAGGAGAAAATCAAACGGTGGCAGTAGGCCAGTGAAAATATGTGACAATCCGTCTGCTCAATTTTTCTCGGTGACTATCTCTAAGAATTTTGTAGTAGTTGGGCGCCAAGCAATACTGTCAACCACAGATTCCACCACAGGTACATGGTCTGATGCGTTTCACTTCACAGATGCAGTTCTTTTGGCCACATTAAGCTCTATACTGTACGCGTGTGTGCTTCCATCTCGTGTTGCTCAGCAGCATGGGTCTGAACGTCAGTAACATAATGCTTGAACTTGCGAAGATTAACCTTCTTCTCAAACCTATGAGAAAGACACGGAGGAGTTAGCACGACTGGAAGAAAAGAAAAGAATATCTTTGGAATGCGCTTCTACTTACATCTCATCGATCTCGGCAGGTGTCCGACGTGTGACCTCGGGAAGGATAAACCATGCGACGATAACAGCAACTGTACCTGTTCCCGCGAAGCTATTTTATGAAGTTCATGTTAGTGGCTGACCGTGTCATTTATGAGAAAACTGTGTACGCACAAGAATCCTGTCTTGACGCCCCATTTGGTGAGGGGTCCGTTGATCATCAGGGGCGTGCAAAAGCTGAACATGAGCGCGATCAAATTGGAAGCTGCAAGAGACAAGCCTGCCGTCTGAGCGCGCAGGCGTTGCTGGGGAATTTCTGCAGCGTAGGCGTAACCAATTGACGAGGCACCGGTGGTCGAGAATGTAGCGAGACAGGCGAAAAAGACCTGTGGTTGCGGTATTGGTCAGGGACCTTTGGCGCAGACGATAGATTTGAATGACTTACTAAAAGCGAGCTGGTAGACTTCTGAGTGTAATCAAAGCAGCCGATTATTCCCAGGCATAGCACTGATAGAGTCGTGACCGCGTATGGATAGACGGTGAGTGGTCGACGACCAATTTGGTCGGTGAGCATGGCCGTCATGATCATTGAAAGGAGTTGGACACAGGACAGGATGACGGTGACCAGGAAGGGGTCTTTATTACCCGCATATTGAACTGCAAGAAAGGGTGAGCACCAGAAGGGAGAGACAGCTCAATATGAATGTGGCGAGCTTACAGAAATAGGTAGCATTAGTGTTGAACACTGCCAGCCCGACAAACTGCTGGGTCATTTTTGGCCATCCAGCAATAACGAACCGGATGAAATTGCGGCCCTGGAACACAGCCCACATGCCTTCCTGCGAGTCTCGCTCAGCAATCCGGCGCTCCTCTACGACTGTGGCACTCATGATATCCTGCAATTCGGACCGATTGTTAGTAAAAATGGTGCACAAAGGGTTGCATTTCACAGACAATTTGTTCGGACACATCGTAACCCTCAACGCGGCCGTTATATGTCCTAAGCATCTTGGAGGCCTTATCAAGCTTTCCTTTACTAACAAGCCACCACGGGGTTTCGGGCATGATTATAAAGATAATAATTGTTGCTCCGACCATAGCCCACTGGAAAACGTTCTTAGTACATCACTGCGATTTGCTGAAAGATACTGGCTTTTACCTGTGTATAGATGGGCGTTCGAAAGTCCAAGGGATTTTTAGCATGAAGTTGGTTGAGAGCCACCGAGGCGAATATTTGTCCCACCACGAACCAACTGAGCGATGCTCTGGTTAGGAGTATCCGTGATTCCAAGATTGGGATGAGAGAGCTTACAAGCTGTACGCATTAATGAAGAATCCTCTTAACTGGGTCGGAGCGATCTCTGATAGATAGACAGGCAATGTCGATTGCAGCATGCCGACTCCCATGCCAGAGAAGAGCTTCGCCACAAGCCAGTGATCCCATCGGGTAGCAAAGGACTCAACAAATATGCTCTGAGAAAAAGGAGTTGCATTAGCATCATGGGAAGAATGCCAATGGATAGGAGGTTAATCAAGAAGAGCGAATATTGAGTCATAGCTCACCACTACAAAGACGACCCATATGATGTAAAATGCCACTTTTCGGCCGTATGATTCCGTCACATACTGAAGCAGCTTTATAGAAGAAGGGAAGAGGGCGTTAGCAGTTTTCTCATGAGCCAACGGGTACGTGTACGTACAATTTGGCCAACCGCCTGACCAGAAGACTGAAGGCCACTCCAAGCGGAGACATACTGGCCTTCGATGACTGTTGTTCCAGGTTTGGCCATCTGTCGGATGAATCCCTCATTGGAGACAAGCCCACCATTGAGATTGATCTCTAGCATAGTGTAAATGTCCTATTAGCTTGACTTCCGCGAATCTTGAATGCAAGGTTAGGATAACAGAGCCATACGGTAACCATCTAATGCGGCACTGAACGCCGCAGCCATTGCCATGATTGAGACGAGTTTATATCGTCTCACCGTCTGCCATATAGAAAGGTCGTCCTCCTTTGACCGCATCACTGGCGCACCTCCCTTGCCTATTGCACAATGTTCATTCTCCTCTGCAGTTGGCTGTTCGAGCTCCTCATGTTTGCTAATGCTTGGCTCGTCTCGAGTGACGGCTTGCAAGCTGTCCTGTGAGGCGTGGTGGGTGGCCATGGTAAGCTTTAGATGGTACAATTCGTGGCCTTAGTCTTCTAGACTAGCAGAGGATATTATTTCTGCCAAAAAGCTTTTGTATATAGACTCAAATGTACATTAGTGTTGATAGTGGATCCATGCGGAGACTCCAGAAAATACCCCAGACAGAAGCTCTGTTAACCTACGTCAAGCTTTAACACACGATCGGCTATTGACTGGGCAGGCTCGGCTTACGGCTGTTGATTTAGGTTATGGAAGGATTACAAGCTCCGGTGGAGGTGGACTGTTTAATTGCGCCAATGCTTCTGACCTCGGGATATCGCATCCCGAGTGTAGGCTCACATTGGCTGATCGACACCACAAGGCCATCTTTTCCCTTTGGAACCCGAAGATCGATTAATGAGCGGTTAAAATAGCGCACGCCATCAACAAAGTAGAAAGATAATTGCCATTAGCTCAGAAAGCTGATAAATCCTTATAGATAGGATGTTCCTAGAGCTTTGGAAGGGCCTTTCCAAACCGCACACAGCGATCGTTATTCAGATGCGCTTGCACTGAATAGGACATCGCCATTTCTTATTTAAAATCAAAGTCGCTGAGTCAGATCGATTTTCCTGGGAGGAGGGCTCCGAACGCCAAGGCGCATTCTTTAGCAGTGCCCACTGTACATTGATCTACACAGGGCCATTTTAGATAAGATTGCTGGGATTAGGGGCTATTTGGTAAAACCGTAGGCTACGATATTGTTATATGATACCTGTAGGCAATCTGCGACATTGCTGAGTGCAAGTATAAGACAGGTCTACTCGGTTAATTCCGCGAAGCGGAGTTGACCCAGTCCCCGGAACAAATTATTAAAAGGTTACAAGAGAAAAGGAGGTTCGTCCTAGGCCGGGGCTTTCTAACTACATAGAAGTATAAGGTAAACAGAGGAAAGGGACAACCCACAGATAGATGGTGGTAGTAGGGGAGAAAGGTCCTGTGGCAGACACTTGTGTTATATTCTAAAAGGCTTTTCGTTCATTTCAATATCTCCTATGCATAGGATTGAAGGATTTGTAGATGGCGTTTCTGAATGAAGATTCTGTTTCATCGGGGAGGCGCCTATATAGCTAGACGTTTCAATCATTAGGCTCTAACAGCTTAATAGACTTCGAAGTGATTGACTGATTGAAATCATTGCAGATATACAAGATGAGTACTACTTGGTTACTTCCTGTTTTGTCATCACGCCTAGCTACCATATTATGCACAAAAGCATAGACCCAAGACCATTGCTTCCTAGAGATAGACTAGCAAAGCTTCTGAGGCGCTGAGCGTAAATGTGGCTGAACCGGAAGACACGGTGCTTGTTTCTATGACTTCGTCACCCTGGATAACACATGTTTCGTTTGCAAAGGTTTGACCGGCAACGGTAGGAACCTGGCCCTGATCAACTCTGGAGGTAGAGTCGGGCGCTGTTAGCCGCTTTGCGGTGACACTGGAGGATGTCAGTCCGTTTAGTGTGAAGGTCTGCGACGGGCGTGTGCCATTGGCGTAGTAGTCTGAGTTGTACAATAGTACCCTGGACGGAGCGCCGTCTTGATAAATTGCGTATGCTGCGTACGGCGTTGTCTGGTCATCTAGCGGAGCGATCTGGTCTGCATTGGCCAGAGCCATCGTCGCAAAATACGCGCCATAATAAGGTGCACCCATATTGTAGCGCCCCCACCAGCAGTACGGACCTTTAGAGTAAGCTTGCGTCCCGTAAATGGGCGAATCTAGTTACTTACAGTTGCCTATGGTGCCCTGGTGGAAGTAAAGAGCCTGCACAAGTCGGAACGTAAGTGGCTACTTTCTAAGACACTGGGTCGAATGACTCAGGTACATACCTGCGTGCCCATAAGAATAGTTTGCATCACGTAGTCTAGGATCCAAAGACCAGCACCGTATGTCGGGCTAATCCCACCGCCACCCTGAGTAGCTACGGAGGCCGTCAGTAACAACAGCAGGCGTGCGACGGAATGCAATTACCAGAGTTAGTTTCTCCAAAAATGTGAGCTTTGCCTTTGGCAGCAGCCGCTGAAGCTTCAGAGGCAAAGGGTTGGATTTGAGATGCAATACCACTGTGGCTCATCAGGCCGGCCAAATCAGCGGTGCTTGGTGACTGGGGATAATTATGCGAGCAGTAGTCCTTGACAAGGTCGTTGGCCTCGTCCTCAACAGAAGACAAGCCGGAGATACTCATGGGCGATGTGCCAAAATAGACGCCTGCTGAAATGAGATCTGATGAGGACAGATTCTGGCAAACTGCATCCTGCCAAGCTACTTGCGATTTGTAGTCGGCTGCAGCATCCCATGACCCGCCGTCTGCAATAGGGTCGCTATCGGAAAAGACTGAATGCGCTTCATATTAGCAGGCTCCCAAACATAATGATGCGCATGGAAAACATACAATTTGGTTCATTTCCAAGCTCTATGGCATAGAGGTTCTCTATTGTATCTTTGGCTAGAGTGGCTGCAGCGATCGTGTTGGACTGATTGTTCAGACGGCGATTAAGACCTATGATAACCTGACCATCGTAGTCCGCAGCCAGGGCTATGAATGGCGGGCCGAATGTAAGTGATGAAGGTGCATCTGCTGGATCGGATACTGTATAGGTGACTGCGCTGCTGGAAGACGCATCATATGTCGCACGGTCTCTGAAGTGGGATTAGCACTGATAAGGCAGATGGTCTCGAAGATGAAGAAGCGCACTGCGTGGTGCCGCCAATTCGTAGTGGTGGCCATGTCCCTGTCAGTTCCTTGAGATTCTGAAGACAGGTTTTGGTTGCATCGACGTCGCTCATATAAGCTGGAAATGTGAAAAATTCAAGACTGCGTATTCAGTATCTACACCCAAGGAAGGTTTCAGTGATACTAACGAGAGGCCCACTGGTGCCGCAACCAGCTGAGCGCTTGCATTTGTCGGTGCTGATGCTGGTACCTCAAAGGTCAAAGCTGATGTCGGAGCAACAACGGCCAGAAGGCCGGCAGCAAGGTGAAGGAGTGTCATTCTAGGAGATGTTGGACCCTGTTGTGACTTCACCTGAAGGATAATACAACAACACCAGATATGCCGCCCATGGGGAGGTTTGCTACATTATATCTATCGGTTTGTTATTTACCAGCCTGTTTACTCTCACAGCCTCGGCAGAACATCTCAAAAACAGAATGGGCCCTGGACTCCAGGTGTTTCCGTACAAGCTCTGCAAGCGCTCGCCTCCACCGGAGAGAAGTCGTCGGGGGCCCACTTCCTTCCGCATAGTGGTGGTGAAGTGAATGTCTGGAGAAGACAGAAGTGTGTAGATCATTTGCGGGGTACAGATGAAATGTCTTGGTCGTCGGGACATGCTTTCCCGAGGTCTGAGCAATAAGTACGATATGCTAGCAATCCCTCTCTCCGATGCTCAACCGTTCCTGCCGGGTTTTTGCCTGATTTAGGCCAAACAATCTTAGGGCTAACCAGATTGGGAGAGCACGATCACGTGGATTTTGTTGCACTGCCGAAATTGGTGTAGTCTATTTGCAATGCTGCTGTTTTGATATCAAGCGATGGACTTCTAGTTTTCTGAAAACGCTCTTTGTCATACATGAAATTCTGCGTCCGGTAAACCAAAAAGGAAACCCCAGGGTATCGGTTACAGCCTGGTGAGGTCATTGACATCGGCCTATAATGTACCGGCCAAAAATTGTGCTTCTCCCATCCCAAAGCTCCAATCCGCCTTTGTATTTTCGGCACAGCTTATGATAAGATCCTCTCCAGGAAGTCCACATAACTCAGATAGTCGCTCATGAAGTGCTTGATAGACAGCTAGCTTCTGTTCAGCACTACGTCCTTGCTGCAGGATCTGGATGATGACCAAGTTGTTGCTTCTCTCCATTCCCAGGTTCGTGTCCTCGCAGATCAACTCATAGGGCTCGTGTTGGGTGATAATCTCAAGACCAGATATTATTAGAACATGGTGTGGCTACCACTTGCACATATGATACTTACTTGGTAGCGATCCCGTTCCGGTGCGTTGAAGTGCTTCCGCATAACTTCTTGAATCACATTGGCCAGCTTTCTTATCTCATCGGGAGACCTTACCCCTCTTATTAGGTCTATCCTCACAAGAGGCATCGTCGCTTCGAGATAAGTAGAATAAGGAATAATATGGCGTGTCGGATTCCTGAAAGGGGAAAGGAAAGTCAAGATCAATCAATAGATAGTGTCGAAACAGCACGTTTAGACGCCAGTGTGACAACCCCAAACGAGACGCTGAAAGAAACAGAAGTTGGTTTATCTATCCAGTTTTAACGAGCCCATAGCGCCAAAGACCTTCCTCTAGCACTAGAGCTTCTGGTATTTACCTCGATTGTGGGTACCTGCTTATCATGTTGAGGCTGGCTCCGCAATATCCGCGGCGATATCTGCCTCTTCTCACCATCGTGACATCATACATGCTCTAGTCTTTTCAATGGCGAACCGAACCATTTGTGAAATAGGGCATTCATGGGACTATCGATTTTGGTACACCAATAGACGCTTTCACGGACAAGTTCAGCAAAGCCCGTAAATCCAGTTTCTTCATCGGATATCACAATGAGCCTGACAAATTGAGAGGATATTTTCAGTTTACAGACCCTGGGTCAGAGCTCAATGATCGCCTTCGGCTGCTAGCATCCCTAGGTATCATAATTCTAGTAACACCGAAAGGCAATCAACATCTCCGCCTCGCTATGACTAAGGGACCATTACTATCAAGACGTCTGATGGCGACAAGTTCCACAACTGAAAGGATAAACCTATGCCGCGCCTTCTGCTAGTCCAAGTCGACATTCGCGTTGGCCAAAACCAGTTTATACTCGCGCTCGTCTGCCAATATATGTTATTCATAAATTTAATATCACTGTCCACATTGTTTTAATGACTTGATCGGTTTCCGTAGGAATAGCACGGTATATTACCATCGGAGTAGATACGCCTTAGGTTCCGAATGGCGCACGAACAATATATTTAATGCTTCGGGCGGAACTGTCGCGGATAGTCGAACCCTTCAACGAGAGTATTCTAGTGAGTGATCCAACAAAAGTAGCAACCATGTTTAACGACATCACAAAGCCTCCTCCACCTCTCCCGACTGCAAACCATACGGTACTTGAGCGGGGAATTTCAATACTGCGGCCTCTTTATCGTAGAGGCTATGGAACTGGACTAATGAATTTCGTTTCGGGTACAGAGAATCAATGCCAACCATTGATGGTGTTCTAGATCCGTTGACGAAAAGGGGCCGAAGAGGGATATACTGTGGTCGAAGTCCAGGTACAGGCACTCGAGCGAGGAGCGCAGAGCACACTTGCCAAAGCCGTCAAGGCCTTGGTGAGCTGCGAGAAGTGTGAGCCGATTGCCAGTTCCTCGGCATTGGGCAGGTCAAAGGCCAAATTCATCAGAGAACCTGGAAGCCCTTACAGAATTCTACTATACAAAAGTGAAATCGCATCTCTTCGCTAGTCCATTTCAGGAGACATTCAATTATTGGTCGGAATCTGTCACCCATACTCGACATCTTTCATTCCTCAAACCACTTATGAGTGGGCCATATTTCGACCTTGAAACTATATATGAAGAACATACCTACTACGAGTTTAACGATCGGTCGGTCGAGCATACCATGAGTACGATGGTTGATCAACCCGTTGTCAGCCATGTCCCAACGGTTAGCCTCTGGGATTCCAAGGCTGAGTATTGTGTAATGCGTGACAAAGCGTTATGAATGTTAGTGATCATATGTATACTCCTCTAGCGGATTGAAAGCGGCATGTAAATCCCATCGGTTGCTTTGTTAATGACCATATGGATATGAATATTTACGTGGCCACCACCCTGGACATGGCGGCCGGAAATAATTCCACCTACAGGCGTTTACCCGCGGCAATTGTTGTCCCCTCATTCCGAGGGGCTTTGACCGCTTATAATCACGCCAGGAATTGTTAATTGAATGCACAGTCTGGAGCCAAGGAAAGTCGTACTTGTGACCCATAAGCATCATGACGAGGAAGGTGTCAACGCGAGAAATAACCCAACATGCCCAAGCGGATGATATCTGGATTGTGGTGAATGGCAAGGTCTACGATGTAACTACCTTCGCACCAGAGCATCCTGGTGGTGCAGACGGTAAGAAGCTCTCTTAAGATATGATTTATTCTAGATGCGAAACTGATTGAACTAGTCATTTACCATTTTGCTGGTCGGGATGCGTCCGAAAAATACAATAGCACTCACTCCCCCGCATTGATCAAGGATATTGATGACCGGATCATTGGGGATCTGGATACAGCAACTCTGACCAAAGAATGGAGCCAAGCGGACGAAATGCCCAAATCGGCAAGGTCCGACTCGGAAGATGATCGGAAACCACCCCTTGAAGAGATCCTCAACCTGGATGATTTCGAGCAGGTCGCGAGGAAGACGTTCAGTCCCAAGTCATGGGCGTACAACAGCGGTGCGGCTAATGACTGCTTTACACGAGATGCCAACCGGGAATTATTTCGGAACATCTGGCTACGACCGGCGATCATGCGGGATGTATCCGCAGTCAAAACGCAGTCGACGCTTTTTGGATGCCATCTCGACATCCCGGTATACATCTCGCCCGTTGGTGCAGCCAAAACGAGCCACCAGGAAGGAGAGCTACCTCTTGCCAGAGCGGCTGCTGTGTCGGGGATTATACACTGCATTTCTACCATGTCGTCATACTCTCTGGCAGAAATCCTCGAGAAAACGCCTCAACAGGCATTTTACCAGTTGTACATAAACAAAGATCGCTCCAAAACAGAAGGTCTGGTGCGACAAGCGGAAAGAACAGGGAAAGTGAAGGCCCTCTTTGTGACTGCAGATCTACCAGTCATGTCAAAACGCGAGGCGGATGAACGAATCAAACCTGAGGGGAGTACCACCATGATCAACGTGACGAAGGATATTAAGCCCACTGGCAAAAAGAATGCCGGTCTTGCTAAATCCAACAGTTCTTTCATCGATTCGACTCTGAACTGGGAGGACCTGCGCTGGCTGCGGAGTATCTCTAACCTTCCTATTGTACTCAAGGGTGTTCAACGTGCAGAGGACGCTCAGATCGCGATGCGAGTCGGATTTGATGGAATCGTCATCAGCAACCACGGCGGTCGAGGTGCTGATACTGCACCACCGTCTATTCTTATTCTACTGGAAATCCATCGCTACTGTCCTGAGGTATTTGGCAAAATGAAGGTCCTTGTCGATGGCGGTTTCCGCCGTGGCTCAGATATCGTGAAGGCCATCTGCTTAGGGGCATCGGCGGTAGGTCTGGGAAGACCATTTGCCTTTGCTCTGAATTACGGTCAAGAGGGAATTGAACATGCTGCGAGCTGTGAGTACCGTGTTATCTTCATATCAATTAGATCGACGAGCTAACCCCATACCAGTGATCAAAGAGGAAATTGAAACAGCCACCCAATTGGTTGGCATGACAGATTTGATGCAGGATGCAAGTCCAGTTTACATCAATACGGCTGGGATAGACCCTCTACTGCCTCCAAATTATGGTCTTTCTATCAGGGATGCTATTGGGCGAACGAACAAACTGTAACAGCTATAGATATATCAAGCTCAGAAATATCTAGTCTTTTTCTGCATTCCCTGTTATCGAAATTTCTATTCCTATTGATGGTTACTACATGAGTGATAGGGTGTCCTAGAGTAGTGCCAATAAATCAATTAACAAGGACGGTGGAGAGTAAGGTAGTGTGTACATATTTATCCCTCGGAAAGCCGGACGCTCATACAATTGATGCCTATAGCTGAGAAGGATATAGGGCCGTCGAAATTTTCTCCATCATCGTCTGCAGTGTGATCAGTGAGTGCTTGGAATCTGGAGAGTTTCGACATAGACCTTACTGAGTATGGGAGTAAAGCCTAATGGGTCACTCGGTGAAGAAGATGCAACATGAAGTGGATTTCGCACAAGCGCGACCATACCTTTTACCCTATTCCAGTGGGATGATGCTTAGCCTGTTTAAGGATGCTACCAATATCAGCCGGGATCGGACATACGAGACTGCAGTTCCCTAGAACCACAGTTGTAGTCACCACACCATTTCATTGGATTTCTATTGCCAACATTGGGCAGCCGATGAAATTCGGCTCCAGACTCCTATCGAGCAGACCTGTATCGTGACTGACCTTTGTAGGCAGCTGATACAAAGTTTTTCAGTGGAGAAATGCAAGTTTCCAATTAGAATTTAGAGAATATTTCCTTATGCATTAAAGTTTAGCTGTGGCCTTTACACTATCCGTGTTCCATTCTAACTTGCGCTTCCGTTGTCACCAACGTATTTGAACACCGTCTCAGTATGAAGTTTGTGTCTGTTTATGGCAGGCCACTATGTGACTATTGAGGACCTTGATATCATATTTAAGAAACTCCAAACCTGAAGCTGACGTTTTTCCTTATCTAGTTGGTCATTCTTTTCTTTTCTTTTCCTTTCTTTTTTTCTTTCTTTCTTTCTTTCTTTCTTTCTCTTTTTTTTTTTTATTGTTAACCTTTCGGGCCTTTCATAATGATCTCGGTGGTCGCTTTCTGCTGGGTCTAGTGTGGTCTAGACCTTTTAATACAACAGTTCAGCGGTGGGTGCGGCGGCAGAGTCTACCCGCAGGTCATCGACTTTGGTGGATATTCAAATATCACCCAACCCGACAATGTGAGAGGTTATGTGAAAGCTTACGTGTGTCATTTATATAAACTGTTCGTACCGAAAACTAAGAACCATGGGTTGGGTGATTGTATCGCTCATTCAGAGAATTAGAGTTTTATTATTGCAGCCACCCACAACAGCGTATGGGCTATTTTCAGGCTTATGCAGTAGAATGCATTTAAATGCATGAGTGGTAGTGACCACATATAACCTTTCTCTATACTCACAAGCCGAGTTTTGCAATAGATAATCACTGTTCGAGATGAATCTGTGAATCACCCAGGGTTTCATATCCAATGGCAATAGCAGAATTCAGTTTTTGCTGTCGTCATTGATATATTGCTTTCTTCGGATATTGAATTTTATGACGGCAGGACCTACAAGTATTTGAGAGCCTAGAGCTGAATGGAAGCTGATAATAGGAAGTACAGGCTTAGTCTAAATAACAGGAACCATACTAATGATTGTGTAGCGCCCCGGAAAATTCAATATATTTGGTCGAATCCACCCTCGTGTATTACTCCAAAGCCTGCGTCGAAAGAGTTCTTCAACCATAATACGCCAATAATCTTTATCATGAAAGCGTTCTATATTCCTCAGATTATCATACTAGGATTAGCATTCATTGGAAGAGCCTTGGCAGGCTGCGAATGCTTCTGGGAAGGCACTGCACCTTTTTGCAATGCAAACTGCCCTTCCGGGTCGACTGGCACCGGTCGATATAGCAACTCTGGTGGTGGTGCTCCCTGTTGGACTGGCCGAAAACAACAATGCATGCGGTGTGGCCCAAATATACCTGAAAAGCCATGTTGTATACCGAGGATGACATGTGCTCAGTGTATAGGGCCCATTATGATATGCCATGAAATGTTTAGCAACATTCCTCCTATTTCATGTGGAAGTTATCTGTGCGGCCTATGCACAGGATCAATACCAAACATTTGCCCAAGTGATATTAAACAATGGGAACCGCCACAACGCAATGAACTATAATTTGCATGATTGAGTGGCAAGGCATTGGGCTGGAGGTTTTACATTATTTGCATGAGTTTCAACTTTTCTTTTGTTCTTATCTATTTCTTCTATTTCGAGACTGAAAATTGTTTGTTGAAGGATATTAGCTGTTTCTTTGTTAAGAACAAAGGACTCTTTGTCAACAATAATTTCTAATACTCCATCTGCGAACAGTCTAACCCGTTATATTGAGTTTAAATAGGATATGATTACGGAGGCCAATAGCGGCCACTCCGCAATAACGGATTCTTATCGATTTCTGCCAGCAGAATTCCCATGATAACCCTGAGTATTTAGTATTTCCGTACTTATACCTAAGAAACTAGTACAAATACTAAGATATTCATATATTTTATACATTCCTCTATAAAGCCTACCTTTTAGAACTAAAAATTACTGGGAAATGGCTCTATATTACATGTGTAATGGGCTGTATTGCTAGACGTAGACCTACAGTTAATTTTGAATACTGTGTAGCCTCCGAATCCAGGCACTATGGCCCCTAGAATCTACGTACTCTGGCCCCTAAGTCTAGGTATTGTAGCCCCTAAACTTTATATATTACGGCCCCTAAAGTAAGCTTAGTAAAAAGGCGGTAAGTCAACAGGAATTTTCTTCAGATTCACTATATATACAGTACATCTGTATTACACTTACATTTTTCTCTTAAGAATTTCTACTTATATATTACTAGAAGCTATGCTTTTATGTGTAATTTATAAAGGATTATATACATACTATATATTTTTGATGCCCATCTTATATAATATTCTATGTTGAGAGAGATGGCGATACAATATATTACTAGGCGGTAGTTGGACTTGTGAGGAGAGCCGTTGTTGCGGAGTGGCCGCTATAGGCCTCCGTATATGATAAAAGTCTAGGAAAAGGCCATCGCTGTCTATATACAAATAGTTATTAAGGACCAGTCTAAACAGTAGATGTTTTGTGGATACATTGCCAACTGCCATGAGAGGGAAAATGTTGTTATGGCGGCTTGTATTTGGCTTTTCGAATAACAGTCATTATAATAAGCTACAGCTGTCCCTGGCTTCGTCGGGATTTATTTGGCCCAATTCCATATTAGGCATTCAAAGGATCTGCCTAGGCAACCACGTGATCACCGCATAATAACAATCGTTTCTTTGTATGCAAGTCTTCCATAGTAGTAGCGGGGCAAGAAAATTCCCCTACTCTCTTCTTCTCTAGCTGTGCCGCAAAGTCACTATGGAAGACTTGCGTATCAAGAAACGATTGTTATGTGCGGTGGTCACGTGGTTGCCTAGGCAGACCCTTGGATGCCTACATTTTCGATCAGGGAATCTCTCTCATGACAGTTGATCGGCCATCAACAAGTATAAAGCAGCTTAAAAGGGCAAGAAACGACCTACCCAATGTGTAATCCTATGCAATATCGTTGGTATGAGGCTCCAATCTGCAATTGACATAACTAGTATTCTTCGTAGTTGATCTTACATGCATCATGGGCGATCCCTCCCCTCCTTCCGGTATTTGAAAATCACTTATCCAATAGACCGTTCGAGTTTCGTCCTTACGTGCAAAAAGCCCCACATCTCCTGCAGAGACAACACATTCTTTGGGGACAGCAATAGGCAGCAGATGCGGTGTGGCTAGACGGGGACATCTTGGAGGTGTTGTTGCCTGGACCTGTACAGACAAACAATATTAAATACTGATCAAAGAGAGTCATAATAAATCCAGCTTGTATATAAATATCAGCAATGTTCATCCGAATTATGGTATCATCTTGATTATCGGAAACTATTCGAGCCGTCTGGAAACATGACTGATACGAGCAACGGTAAAATCTATCCACCTATAATCTATGATTTTGTCTATATACATTGTCTAACATTTACCAAAGAAACACAGGTCAAATCGACCTACAATGTCCCCGACTGGTTTGTCAAAGACCATATCAAAACGCCGACCGAGCAGGGGAAATCGAAAATCGCCATCGTCAAGACCCCATCACCCACAATCGAGTCACAGGAAGACCCCGAAAAGTACGAACTTCATGAGGATCTCTATGCGGATTTCCGAGACATGGTTGCCGGTACTATACTCAACAAATATGAAAATTCACCAGCGACACTCGTGTTGGATCCAGATGAGCCTAGCTTGATTCTCCAAGCCAGATCGCTGGTTTACGGAACAGCGATCCTCACGCACTTGGCCGGAGAGCTTAATGTGACGTTAGTCAATTTGGACATTGGGGATCTCCGAAACCTTGCATGCGACTTCTTCATTCAGGATACGGCCATTCGCGAGTCACAAAAGACGGGTACAGACAGTGAAACTTCAAATGGAGAGGATGGAACTTCGAGCTTAGGGGAGGTTGATGATTCCCAGGGCTGTCCAACGCCACCCAGTTCTACTTGTGATGACCCTGGTGTGCATGCTTTGGATGAGGAGAATACGAAATCTGCCCCGATTGAGATTTGTGGTATCGATGACACTGGAGAAAAGGGGGAATTGGCAGATAAACAGTCTGTGGAGCGGAACGAGGAGCACAAACAGGAAGACAAGCAGGAAGACAAGCACGAAGAAGCGAGTGGCAAGTCGAATGAAGAACAGAACCACGCACAGGAAAGTGCTGAAAATCAGAACACCAAATCCCCAGACCTGGAAGACGACGAAGAGACGATAAGCCGGCTTAATGACCTGAAGGGAAAGCCCGACTTGGACGAAATCATGGACATCTTTTTTGCTTCACGATGCGAAAGTCATGCAGAAAGAGGGGTCTTTCACCGTACGAAGCGATCCATCCAGAGTATTATTGAAGCTGCCTGGACAAAAGCCCAGAGTATGTCTAGTTCCCTTACAACAAACAGGCCTCCAGTCATAATACACCTTCGCGGTGCCCGGTCGATTCGGACAGCGAATAATGGAACAAAGATACTGAAGAATCTTCGAGAAGTCGTCCAAGAGTATCGGCAAAAGCAGGTGCCGGTCCTGATTATTACTACTGTGGTGGAACAACAAACGGTAATCATGAACAGCAAACTGCTTACCAGCAACGTGTCTGCTGTTCAATTCAACCTTGACACTCCAATGTTGTCCAAGTACGAGGCACCCTTTGAAGAGGAGAGGAAGCGACATACTATTCAACAGCGGAATATAACAGTCAAACAACACCTACGGCTAAATCGCAACTATACAGTATGGTCACACCTCTTTCCGCACGACTTAGATTTCGACCTTTCCGATACACCAATAAATTCCCAATTGCCTGATCTCGCCCGGACTGCAAACCAGATTGCAGGTTCATTCATGACCAAAGGTATGTTGGAAATACAAGATATCCGGGATATAGTGGCGCGAGGGATTCGGTTGGCGAATGAAGATCATCAGTCACCCGAGTCACCTGAGGAAGACAAGCCGCACCGCAGCATCTCGGATCGCCTTGAAGAGATCCGTGGCTCATGCAATAAATACGAGCAAAATCTTTTTACCAAGGTTATCGATACGGGTAAGCATTCTTCTCTCAAGAAACTAATATTTTGAAAGCCAACAAATGAAACAGAAAAGCAGAAAGTGACGTATGATGATGTTGTCGTCGAAGATAGCGTCAAAGACACAATGAAATACCTGGTCCGCCTGTCGCAAGTCCATCTTGAAGGTGCCTCCCAAGCTCTTGTGGACAGTGTGAACGTCAAAGGGGCATTGTTGTACGGTCCGCCAGGGACAGGAAAGACCCAGCTGGTTCGAGCAATGGCAAGCGACTCCAGCTCTTCCATGATCGTCATCACAGCATCAGATATTGAAAGTAAATGGGTCGGCCAGACAGAGAAGAATATCAGCGCAGCGTTTTCTCTAGCACGAAAGCTGTCACCATGCATCCTATTTATTGATGAAGTGGATGCCTTACTCTACCGTCGCTCTTCTTGCGATCAAAGCTGGAGACGAGAGAGTCTCACTCAATTCCTCCAAGAAATGGACGGGCTCTCCAATAATAAAGACGCTCCATTCGTTATCGGGGCTACCAACCACCCAATGGATCTTGACGAGGCATTCCTCCGGCGTCTACCTTACAAAGTAATGTTTGGAATGCCTGGTTTGGAGGAAAGAGAGAAGATTCTAAAGATCTTCTTGAAAGAGGATGATCTAGATTCATTGGTTAGTGTCAAGGCGCTTGCCCACCAAACAGAAGGATACACAGGCTCTGATCTGCGCTCGCTTTGTGGACAAGCTGCGCTGGACTTTGCCATTGAACAAGCGAAATCTCGATCCGTCAATGAGGATGGCACTGAGGCTTCCGTTAAGCTTCGGCTGGGTGTCAATCATTTTGTAGGGGCACTTCGAAAGGTTCAGCCAAGCGTCAGTGTCAGGTCCCACCGAGAGATTGAAAAGTTTAGTAGCCTTTTCGACCCTCAAAACAAGGTGAGCTCCGAAATATCCACATTGATTTACTCACTATTTAATGCTCACCATTACAGAACTGAAATATCTGATAGATGCCATGGCCTTGCATAGTCGGTGTTCAATTTCCAGACTTGAATTGAAACGAGAATGATAGTAAAGGTAGCGTTGGAAAAGATTTTTAATTGAACTATTTATTTCCTATCAATCAACACAGACTTTGTTCTATGTGCAAAAACGTAGAATCATAAATGTTCTCATAACATTTTCTGCTATAGTTGCTAGTCTAATAGCGCCTTTCAATATGGAGTCCGTCCCGGTTTCCGAACAAGAAAATAGTACCCAATATTCGATATGGCATGTCGCGTTAACTCTGCGAGCAGGAAGTACTTTTATTTGAGCTTTAGCTTTAGTATAGGGATGGGAAGGTATGTTGATAACATGCGTCCTAGATTAATCGTGAATGTTACTTGTGGCTACGAGTTCAACGTCGGGTGGTCTTGAAGATATAGTATCAAGTTAATAAAACTCTAATTGATTGATTGATTGATTGATACAAAGCATCCCCATTAGAGAATATATCAAAAGATTCATCCTGAGCAGAATGAGTTATTTTATTATATGTACTATGGAAGTACGAGTCAGGAAAATGATTCATGGAGAAAGGGATGTGAGGAGAGGGATAGGATGGAGTTAGTAACCTAACCCGAGTCCCGACCCAACAGAGAAGAAGTATATATTTTATTATGGAATACTCCTCTGTGACTTTTGACTTACTTCAACTGGCTAGTTTGTAAGGTAAAGGAGGGAGATGTGAATGATGTTGTGTTGTAAATGTCACTTAAGCGGGGTGTAGCTTTATAATATCTCCAAGACCTAGGATCGCCTGAGTACATAGGAATATTTCAACAGAGCTATTCTTACACAGCTTAATCAAGGATCTTTGGTTTTAAAAGGCAGGGGATTGATTTAGTACTCCTATTACTAAGTACGTGACTCTTTTATAGTACCTTAAATTGTACCTGCCGTTCGACTCGGTGGCACAGGTGCCTTACTGGGTTAAAAGAAATCAGGGATATACATGGCACGGAGTCGTGTCTGATCATTCCAACGATGCTCTTTGATAAGCTTCTGTTGGTGCTTTCTCGCTTGCTTATTCCCATCCTGTAGCAGTCGGTTCCCTTCATAATCGCTTCCACCATTTCTGAGAACAACCCAATCGGGGAAAGGACTTTGCCCACTCGCATCAGTCAGCTCGAGGGGTCTGGCTTTAGACTTATGTAACCCTGTGACGAGAAAGGCACAGGTCTAGGAGTGGATATCCCATGATTTCTACCTGTGCTTCCATTTTTGCCCCAAAGCCTTTCTATAGTTCTCTCGGAGCTATACCCTCCAGCCCACGCCTCTTCACTCACCAAGGGGTTCGTAGCGAACGTCCCGTTCTCGCCATTACGCAACTTGTTTCTATCGATGCATTGTCCCGTCTTGTAGTGATCCGATCATCGAAACAGAAAACGTGCAGTGTCAGGCTCTTCCATCCTGGCGAGGTTTCGACTCCTCTTTTAGGGGCCGATACTCAATATTCTGATTTCTTGTCGCCCTCGTCAGCAGTTGGATGACCTTATACTATAATCACGGATCAGAACGAGAAATATGCTCTACGACATGAGCTAGTGAAGTACAGCGGAAAGGGGTCATAGGTGGGACACCATAATGGTAGGAAAATGAGTCAGTCTTTCGTTGATGACCTTCGGGATGGGTTGTTGAGATACACAAGTTGTCATTAATGTCCATATACATGGAATGAATTGCATTACTCCCCCAGCCTAGTCGCAAATAAAAAGCAACTTATCCCACACTCTCCAGGCATCCCCCGCCTTCGACAACAAACATGTATTAGGCTTCAACTCCTGTACCACAGATGCACCATCCCCGCACCCATAACCGGCAAAGCACAAATATACTTTACAGCCGGGATTCAGCCATCTCAAGACAGCTCCGCCCGATTGAGAGATGGTGGATACGTGGTTATTAGCACTCTGATCAAGCTGAAGGACTAGACCATTGGAGTCGCACTGATAACCCTTAAACACCACAATTTCTCCAACCTTCAGCGCGCTAACGGAGAGGGAGTTGCAGGCGAGGCCTGCAAGGGTTGCGATCTTGATGAGCGACGGTAGCTTCATGTTAGGCTGTATCTTGTTTACATTTATGATTAGTTCCCATAGAATATCTGCCGTGCGGGTTTGAGAACTTACCAGGATGTGCTTTCAAGTTTTTGAAGGCAAAGAAGATGGACCAGGGTTGATTCTGCGGTGAGTTGAATTGGGAATCTGGCGAAATATATAGTACGGGGAAAGATCTAGATGAGAACCAAGACCACCAGGGACATTTTGATCATCCACCTATCACAGTTGAACCCTCCGATAAAATATTCAGGCAGTCTGACAAGCTGGAAGTCAAGGAAGGCTCAGCTGAGGTTGTTCACTCTACAAAAGGAATAACCAATGAAAGGCTGGGAGGAGCGGCAGACTATACTAAAAGAGCTTTAGCGTGGTCGACTGGTTGGTCGGGCATCAATACCAAGCCATTTAGCGTCATGCAGCACCCTTATCCAAGCTTGAGGAAATCATTATGAGATGCAAGAGTCAAAGCTGAATGCTACCTCTTTATGAGTAGTAGCTCCATTGCATCCTTAGACAAAGCCTAAATCCCTTAGGCTGGACGGATGTTGTCATTCTTGAATTGAGAATCCCACTATACCATTACACATTTTTAACTGTTTGGTTTTGACACACCAACGATGAGACACAGAAGATGGCCGATTGGATGAGCCGTGAATGATTCAAGAAAAACGAATCCTTGCAATAAGATGAACAGCATACTTATTCCATGTTGAATACTCCTATCATATCCGGTGGCTCTATTTAAAAATTATATTTTTTTTTTCTAATCAATTCTAAATTTAATTAATTAATACATAGCTAAGTAGTAGTAATTCTATAGCTATTAAATTATTAAATACGTTTATTTCTATTATTTGTTTGGGAGAAATGTGATAGTTAATGCTGGCCCCAATGTCCCAGGCATGGTAAATTTCTCAAGTGCTTTCATGACTCTAGTCTCTCAGAAATCGCAACATGTGGGCCCCGAGAATTCTCACTATGTACGAAATCTATAGCGCTATTTCTTGCAAATTACTAAAATTATTATGTTTTAATTTTTATATCTTTAATAATAGAAGGGGTTATTCTGGATCTATAAGCTCGTAGTGGACCGGTGTGGCTTAAAATAATAAATACTTAATGTCATTATCACTAACTATCTAAGCCATCTAAGCCCTAATAACACTCCATTGTACGGCTCCTTCGCGGCCGGAAGATCCGACTATGTATCATGTTGTGCTGATTAGGGCTGCCGGCCGGAAGCCCCTATGGATAATCATCTCCATGAGACGTTGGAAAAAGCATGGCGGTAGCTTGGGTATATAGAAGATAACCCTATATTAGTATATTGAGACAAATTTTGCTGGCAGCGAGGGGCAATAGGATGTGTTGTAGTCTTACGATTGAGAGCACGGTCGTTCCTCTCCAGATCGCAGGGGTGAGGTGACGTGAATAAATGTGTCTCGTTAGCCCGTAACAGGTTGCCAACTCTAGCCTCTTTCGACCATTGGGGGACAATGTAATTAGCCGCCTGGATTGGGCACATCCTAAGTGACCATGTGTGTCTCGCAAGTCTTCAACTGGTGTTGGTAAAGGAACTTCATGTGATAACATAAATGCTAAGGTTGCTTATCCAGTGAGCCAATAAGACGTAATACCTCAAGTCTCAGGCACCTTAAGGTCCCAGAACGGCGTATACGAAGTGTTCCTTTGAAGGCTACCTTGTGTCCGAGAATGTAATATTCAAGCAATGGCACGGAGATATTTAGCTTCCGGTGAATCTCATCCCACACTAGCAAGGATGGTTCGCCCTAGGGTAATCTTCCCAAGGCTGAACCCCACCTTCACCTTCGAGAGAAGCATAATCCTTTCGCAACCTGATTCGCAATGATGCACTCTCCTCTGACCCCCGAATTTGACGCGCTGGTTCACGCCCTCTTAAAAAAATGGCACGTCCCTGGCATGTCCGTCGCAGTCATTGATGGATCTAAGACCTTCTCTAAAGTCTATGCCCCTTCCTCACTGCTACTGAACATTTGTCTGAACTCATCTGCAGGGATACGGAATCGCCGAGTTTCCTGACACCAGAACGACCCCTGATACCCTATTTTATATGGCCAGTACGACCAAAGCCTTCACCGCGGCCGCCATGTCCCTGGTTATCAATGACAGCAATAACCACCACGGAGAGAATAGCACTAGAACGGCCACCACAACAGGCCAAATCCACTGGAGGACGCCCCTAGCATCTATTATCCCCGATAATTTTGTGCTTGAGGACGAGTACTCCACGGTACAGATCACCATCGAAGACGCTCTTTCCCACCGCTCAGGTATACCAGATCATATCCGCCACTACGGGGGAGCGGGAGCATCGCCCCGCAGCATCAAAGACGCAGTCCGCATCTTGCGACATCTCCCAGCTACAGCGGAGCTGCGCACAAAATACATGTATAACAATCTCATGTACACGGCAGTCTCCCATGCTATTGAGACCCTCACGGGGGAGAACCTCGGGGCATTCCTGCTTCGTCGCGTGTGGACACCCCTCCACATGACCAGCACATACTGGACGCGTGATGATGCGCAGGCTGGCGACAATATCCTAGCACAGGGTTACGCCTGGAACGCGGACAAAAGCGAATATACCCCCGAACCATGCCCCGACATCATCGGCGGATCTGGCGCTGGCGCCATGATTAGTAGTGTCGTCGACTATGCGCGGTGGATTCAATGTATGATGACATGCAGCGGGCCCCTGAGCGAAAATGCACATGCAGCGCTCATACAACCACGTACGATTATTGCTGAGGACCCGACCAATTTGTTCCCCGGTACGCATTTGTATGCACTTGGCTGGACACGGGATACCTACCATGGTGAGGATATCATCTGGCACGACGGTAGTGTTGCTGGTTATGGATCCACAATGATGTATCTTCCACGACGGCAGTGGGGCTTGGTCATGGCAGGGAATACTACCCTGACGAGCAATATCGTGCAGGTGGTGCTGTACATGCATCTACTGGATGAGGTGCTGGGAACCCCATGGAATGATCGAGTGGACTGGCAACGGCAGATTTCAGAGCGAATTGCCACATGGAGGGAGAAGCAGGCACATGCGAAGGACCTTTTATACCCTGGGTTGCCTGTCGTACAAATACCGCCTACGCTCGGAGTGTGGGAGTATGCGGGCCTGTACGAGCATCCGGGGTATGGTAGGCTGGAGCTCAGGGTGGATATAGATGGTTTCGGCCTCGTTGCGGATCGACTGACGTGTGAGGTGCCGATTGTGATAGTGATGGAGCATGTAAGTGGGGAGTTCTGGTTGGCGTCGCTGAGGGAGGGAAACCAGGACCCTCGCGATCATGAAAGGGTGCGAGCGGAGTTTCGAATTGGTGTAAATGGCTCAGTGAGCGAGGTGGGAATAGACTTGGAGCCGGAAATGAACGGCGAGAAGATTTGGTTTCAAAGAACAGATTTAGACATGTAGTCGCTTTAGTAACAACCGAGTGAACGCGAAAAGGTTTTACCTGATGCTAATAAGAAAGATGGTTCTTAGGATCTCTGAGTTGACCTGTGGCGTGCAAAAGGGGCTCGACTATAACCCTAACATTGCATCAACATCGCATATGCGGCAGTTTAAGTATCTGCTCTTACAACCCTTGCCGGATCCTGGTCAACTTGGCCAGCAATCTTGATGTATCGTCTGATTAGGGTTCGAGAACAACCTCTGTATACAGGATATGGAGGCCAGTTCCAAGCGTCTCTATAGAAAAGAAATTAGCCATTGGCAGACTAAGTACCTGAACAAAGTCTAGGCTATCGGTTGAGGCGATGATAGAGTATTTTGACAGTTAAATCGGAACCGCTGCCTGTATATAACTAAAGATTTGGGGAGCTATACTTCACGGCTGTGGGTAAAGTACTAGATAGTAAAGCTATTAGAGGAACATAACGCTTCCCTGGATATTTTACCTTGTACTTTATTCATTATATTTGGCTAGGCAGAACTTATTTTACAGCTTCCACCAATGATGACCCTACATGATGACTGTACCGTATACCCTGCCTCTTGTGCCTAGAGAATTCGGTGGCCCAACGGCGACGTCGTACATACCAGATCCTGTCCGAAGTGTAAGGAGGCTCTTCGGCTATGAATTAGCACTTTGTTAATAGTAGAAGTAAGTAAGTGTATTATACTATGTTGCTCATCGTACAAGCCGGCAATATCAACTCAAGAGATTGTTGTAGCCTCAGCCCGATCTCCTTTTCCCGGTTTTCAAAATTACCTGGAAGCCCCGTCGGGGCTCACACTTTTCGCTTGATATATGCATGACACTCAGGCGGGAAGGGAAAAGCCTCAAGTTGGAAGCCCCTATCGACAACCATCTTAATGAGGCGATGGAAAAAGCATGACAGTCAGTTTTATTATATGGAAAAAGACAACGCTCTGTAGTATACACTTACAATTTATACCTTTACGACTTGTCAGAACCTGGATGGCTCCATATTACAACACTCGTCATACATGCATGAATCATGATTTAGCCTCCTTGAACATTATACGTACTGGTTTATAATAAAGTAAAGAGAGTCTTAAAACCGTCTAATTAGGAAGCCTAGTGCAATGTCTTACTATTTCCCACCTAGCTCCTCGCACACAAATTCTTCACGACCTTTTGCACCAAAGCATCCTGATCCCTAAATCTCTGTGGAAACTTGGCCAAATCGCTAGCCTTCATCAGACTTCTTGCCTTGGAAGCCTCCACCATCGCCTCCGACTTGGACAGCTTGCCCGACCCGCCGCCAACACCAGCAATCAAACCCAGCACCGCAAACGGTGCAGACGTCGGATCCTCAATGATTTCCGCCACCGTCAGCGCCCCATTGCCCGCTTCGCCGATGAGAAGCGCAATACGAGCGATTGATGCGGTACTGCCAATCAGAGGGCCGAGGGCTTCTCCGACGAAGGGGATGACCATGAAGACGATAGTGAGGATCTTGAAAATGAGGTCCTTCTTTGCTTGCTCCTTGGCATTTTCGCCGATTTCCTTAATGTCTTTCATGCTGTTGATGGCTTCGGCGAGTTGCAATACGGGCATGGAGTAGGCGACTACTGCGTCGGTGGCTGAGGTATCGTTTGGCCCGTCGTCGTAGAAGGAGAGGCCCACGCTGAGGTACGAGGAGAGAAGCGAGCTTCTCAGGGCCGTGACGTTGCCCATGGATGCTTCGATGAGCTTTTTAGGATTTCCGACGTGGATATTGTCATCGGAGCCCTTCTGAGGGTAATTCAGCTTTTTGCGGAAGAGCTTCCGGCAGGGCAAGCTGCCGGCGCCTGGTCGTCTATCGCCAGGGTCCGCACATATATAATCTGAAGTCTCATCGCCAAACGTCACCCACGACTCGTCGACGCCCATCTCGGCCGCGAGCGCGTCAAAGAAGCCCTTCTTGTCGATGAGTTCGTAGCGGATGCTCCATCCTGCGCTCACGTCCCAGATGTGCGGCATTCCGAGGCAAGAATCCTTTGTTTCCTTGCCGCCGGTATATGCCCAGTAGCAGTCAAAGTACTTGAGACCTTTGCCCTCGCCGAACTTCATAAAGCTATCGATGCGCGGCTGGATCTGCTCCTTGGTCCACTTCTCGTACCAGCCGAACTTGTCGTCGTAGCCTTCCGAGTTGGTTTGGAACAAAGATAAACTGTCGAGGAGCTGGGAGTACAGAATATCCATCGCAAAGAGGTGGACGCAGCCTGGGTCTAGGGAATCGGCTTTATCTGCGAGACCATCCAGAGTGCCAGGGTTATTATCGGAGCGACAGTTGAGATCGTCTTCCCCAGATTCATCGTCGGCCCCATTGTCATCCTCACTGTCATCACGGTTTTCATCATTCGAGTACTGTTGGAGATCAATAGCCCAGTCAGAGGAACCGCCGAAGTTGAGGCCATTGATCCAATTGATTCGGTTGTCCTTGAGATCACCGTCCATGTAGGCCGCCCAGTCCACTGCTCCAGGATTGCCGTACATCAGAATATTGGAGTCAGAATCCTTGTCAACGTACGACTTGACGATGGAGTAATTGCCATGGTCTTTCATCATATCGTTGAGTTCAGCGTTAGAGATGTAGCCAGCAGTTGATGTGCAGGGTGCGGCATAGGCCGCGGACTGATACTTCGCTCCAGCAAAGGTGCACAAGGGACCAGAGCAGGACTCATCAGTCATGCGAAAACTTCTGGCATAGCTGGTAACGCCAATGACGACCTGTCGGGCTTCCACACCAGCTTTGGTGATCATGACCATGGAATTGTGCGTCTCGGTCTTGTTGACGTGTGATCGAAGACAGTTTCCAGCTTCGCAGCCAGGCATGGCCGACCTGCTGTCAACATCTGCACCCAGGCAGATTCATGATTAGCATACCGTTCGATCTCGATCTATCCCAGACGGGCGTTACTTACCCCATTGGCCGTGCAAGTCATACGTCATGTAAATAAAGTAATCCACATATTTTGCAATCTCCTTGATCGGATACTGTTTCAGATACCAGTAAGAGGACGGTATAGCAAGTGAGATGGATTTCTCGCTGGGTAGCTTGCTTCGGAGGAGCTGCAGGAAAGCAAGGTAATTCTCTGTGTCTTCTGGGCTTCCGGGTGGGATGTCCGGAATATCAGGTGCACCGGGATACTCCCAATCAAAGTCAAAGCCATCCAGGTTCTGGCTACTCATGAAGTTTATCAGGCTATTGACAAATGTTTCGCGATGCTCTTTCTTGGTGGCATCCCGGAAGCGCTGGAATGTGTCTGCATTAGTGGAAAATGCCCATCCGCCGAAAGATAAAATCTTTTTAAACCCGCTCATCTTGATGAATTTGCTGAACTCGTAATAGACATCTGGGATGTCCACATCGAAACTTGGTGTGACCGTGCCAAACGCAAAGTGGACGTGCGTGTACTTGTCGGCCGGGATCTCGGTGACACTCATTCGCAGACACGCTCTCAGCTGGTCAAACGCCTCGAAATAGCCGATGGTCCTTAGCTGATCAGGTGCCTTACCGTTGTTAACAATATCCATCCCGCAGTTGGAAATACATCCGTTGGTTCCGGGCTTTGCGGTCCCAGGAGCTCCAGTATCCGCAGGTGACTGGGTACAGAAGTCGACCGTTGTTCCACAAAAGCCCCAGGCATCGCAACATGCGTTAAGCGGACATGGATTAAGATCAGCGAGTGCTGTTCCGTTGGAAGGCTTTTCGGTGCCCGGTACCTGTGGACCGCAGCTAGCTCCCTGGATCGGCGAGGGCATAGGAGGAGTTCCCTCGCTGAGACAGATGAGTTGGCCGCTCTGCAGGTGGGCACAGCCAGCCCAGCCCCAAGTCTTTTTGTTAAACTCTTCAATGTCTTGTTGTTGTAGGTAGTGCGCGTCTGCTAGATCGGAGCATCCATCATTATCATTGACCTTATATGTGTTGCAGGTGCCATCGGGCTGCGGCTGAGGGCGAAAGTCTGGCATATCGCCTGCGGTGCAGCAAACGTGTTGTTTGGGCTTCAGGGTTGAGCATAAGTTCTTTTGTGGGTTGTAGTTAGACAGGTCAGTTCCAGAGATACCACAGCGGCTGGCCAGCGAGGCGCAGCTGTCACCCCCATGGACCTCCTCGGTTCGGCACACCCCCCTTGGAGGAAGAGTTCGTGGTTGCCCTCTGACTGTCATGTTGCCGTAGGAGATGGTAGTAGTATTAGTGACGGCATTGAAGCTCTTATCCACGATAGACACGAGCACATCCATGCTGACAGCGCCAGCGGCAATGGTCCCATCAAGACAGAGACCATCGTTCCAGTCTTTGATAGCACCTTGAGCCACTGCTAGATCAACAAAGCCAGTAGAAACCACTCCAATAGTCGTGGCCGCCCCGGCAGGCTGGCAGATCTGCAGGGCAGAAGTTTCCGTTTCCGCAAAAGAGTCAAGAATACCTCGCGCGGCATGCTTCGTGATTTGTGCACCAGAATACAGGCCCACAACAGCAGACCTGTGTTTGGCAAACAGGATAGTGGCGCCGCACCCAGCGCTCTTGTCCACGAACTGGGCAAGTTGACGAGTAGCCTCGGCTACATCAGCCAGCTGTGGAGCAGCGCCGGACGCCTTGCTAGGCGTCAAAGCGCCAACCTGAGAAGTGAAAACTGTCCTCACTGCCTTGGCGCCGCAACTTTTAGCGACAACTAGATTGTGTTGACTTTCCTGCTGAGGCACATCCGGGGAGGTAGCAGCCTCGTACGTCTGGCCTTGACTACCGACACAGGCGTGGATAGTGAGAATAGTGTTTGGATCCGCGACAGAATTGTGGATATTCAAACCAAAGAGGACAGTTTGATCACAGCTCTCAAGATTGCGGAGATGGTGGATGTTGGTCCAGTTAGCCGTTGTAGGACCCACATCAGCACACAGACTGGGACAGCTGTCCGGATACTGACCATTGTAGCTCTCTGTGACAGCCGAGGCGAGGCAGAGTAGAGAGGCAAATAGGGCAAAAGAGGGCCTCATCGTGTTCTGTGAGCCAGTACTGGCAGGGGAGCATGCAAGAAAGAGTCAGAGTACTTGGAGGGATTAGTGGTCCATATAATGTTCTAATGCTACTCATCGTCTAAGCCGGCGATATCAACTCAAGCGACTGTTCTAGTCTCAACCCATTTTCTTTCGGTTTGATAATTTACCTGGAAGCTTCATCGGGAACTCTCACACTTCCCCTAATAGATGCATGACGCTAAGGGGAGAAAAGCCTCAAGTCTGGTATAGCTGGAGATTGCAGTTCACACGGACCGCATATGCAACTAAATCCTAGCAACTATTATACTTATTATTATCTTTTTGTCTTGTTTTTACCTCGGTCCCACTAGACTATCAGGAGATTTTGATCTCAAGTTCAACTACTGCAGGGGGGTATGCTACCAAACGATCCCTACATGTAACCTTCTAGTGGCTACTAGGGTTAGTGAGAAACGGACCTCCGGACATCTCCGGGGCCTGGACTACGCCGCCAATTTGATCCAGATATGCGAGCTGCTAGATAGGTACATGCCGAAATTGGCTCACACACTATACAATCACCAATGTTATTTACTTACTGCGACTCAGTCTACATAGTTTCATTGTTATTTTTCTCACGGAGACGATGGGAATTGGATCGAAAAGTACAGATCAAGTTGCCACACCTAATTCCTATTGCTAAATCGAGTCCTTTTCTTGTGCAGAGTACACAACGTGGAACGGCTTGTACCTATTACCAGCAAACAGATCCTGTTGGCTGTCATGAGATCTTTCACTTGCTTTGTTTATCTGTCCCACCGTTTCCCCTTCTTTATAATCCTTATTCTACTTCCTATAATGGCCGCGGCGATCACCTCCCCCGTCTACATAGACTACAACGAATTCTTTATAAACAGCAGCAACATCCTCGCCGTTCCCTATGAGGATGTTACTGCCGCTTTCAGGACGCCTGTCGCCAACTATTCCACAGCTATAGATGGCTTCGACTGGACGCAGCCGTATCCGGGATCCCGCAGAGACGGTCACATGACATACCTCGAGATCGCCCAGGAAATGCCCTTGTCGGCTTCTATCGTGGAAAATGCAACCACTGTGCTGTCATCCTTGACGTTTGGGATTCCCGACAGCATGAGCTCTGGCGGCCAGCCACTGGCCATGGACCCTTCATGGTACATCTGTCGCCACGTCTTCATCTCTACGAGGCCTGAGGCGAAGCTGGCCGTTGACGGTGGCAGCAAGTGCGATTTTCTATCTCAGGCATGTCAGGCTGATCTCAAGACCAGCCTGACTCAGGATTGGGGAAAGGCAGCCGAGGGTACCATGTGTTCGGCACTAGGCTTTGACCCAATACCACCGAGCTGTCAGGAGACGTTTGGCTTCGCCCGCCAGGATGTCATGGCTTTTGATGCTGCCTTCCTTGCAAATAGTACCCTAGCCCCGGTACAGACGAATAAAGAGCAGCAGCAATACAGCTGGCGAATCGGCACCGGATACCATGACCCTGGCGATGCAAGCGCCTATGCCTTGGCAGCGAACCGTACTTACCTCGTCGCTACTGTTTGGGGCTACAGCCAGAGTGCAATGCACATTCAAGTCCCTGAAGTGTCGTTTGGCTGCCTCTCGTCTGGTGCAAGCGATATCCCACCACCTCCCTCCCCTCCATCATCCACCGCGGCTACGTCTTCATCGGCTTCCCCTCTGCCAATGACAACGGCGGCTTCATCCTCCGCGTGTCAAACACTAACATCGGCCCGAATAGCCACAATGGCTACTATGCTGGTATTGGGAACGGACTTGTTGTCCTAGGTCGCGCGGACAACAATTGGAATGAGCTCAAGATAATTCAGGCCGCGAATAGTAAGGCGGCACAGAAACATTACTTGCTAGTTCGGACAAGTGGTAATTCTATTTCCGTCTAGGTGCATGGCTTGAATACGCCGGGGAGGGTGGTCAAGTCTGGAATGCATAGTACCGGGTTGAGTAGCCTGAAAGCCAATATACAATATGGTGACCATTCAAGTAAAGCTTTTTATGATATATGAGGTTCACACTTTTCCACCTTGTCAATATGCTATTTCCCTTAATTCCATAGTAGCACCACTAGATGTATTCTAGGCGAATATTGATACACTGTCGCGCTTATCTGCTTCAGAAATTACAAGAATAGTCGAGACCACAGCTGTACATTTTAGCGTATATTTGATGACGCATTCCGTGGGAGTTTCGGGGAAACATTCGAAATTAAGCTGGTATTAGCATTGACTTGTTTAGTGCAATGTAACCCTCCCCTCACACTAAGCACTAGTCTCATCCCAAAGACTAGAGCTTAGCAGAGATCGGTTAGATATGAAATTGTTTGCCATATATCCGATAGCTTAGTATTAAATAGTTAAATAAGGGCTAATTTCCTATGTAGTAGCCGAGGTATCGAGGTAAGACACCAGGGGTTATATCCTTGTTACAATTAACCTGGTTAGGACTACTACACAGCCGTCAGCTCATCTCCCCTGAATGATGCATGAAGCTCAAGATAAGGGAATATACCTCAAGTCTGGTCTTGTTCGGAGATTGCAAAGCCAAATGTTATGCGCCTTCCCCGATATGTGACTCTCGAGGATTACATTACTACGTTAAGTAGGACCATTTGTTTCATGGTCGTCCGGTCTCGGCCTAATAGGACCGTTCCTTGGATGGCCGGCCGAAAGGTAGTGTGATAAGAGTATCAAAAGGACGAAAAGTTCTTTCTTCTCCCTTGGCTTCATTGGTCTCTTGCTGGTGCATAACTCACGACTAGTAGGCAACTTGTCGCACGTATCATAGCCGACCTTTGTCATTGTTGGGTGCTGTTACTCACCCCAGGCTGGCTTTCCTTCACTATTCTTTTGGACATTGCATTTTTCGTTTTTGATTATTTCTTTGGTAGAAACCAAAAATTATGCTCCCACTTTTGTTCTTGGCGATCTTCCTTGCCCCCGGCGTCATGGCCAACGTTGTCGCCGGAAAATGGCAAGCCCTCTTCTTCTATCAACTCTACAGACTAGAAGTCGAGGCCCACGGCCTCGCCAGCTCGCGCATGGCGCCCGGATGCGCCAAGGCTGGCGTTGTCTGTGACTTGAAGGCCTTCATGAAGGAAATCAGCATAATCAAGAAAAAGCCGGAGCGCGACGCAAATGGTGAAATCATCCGGCCTGTCAAGCTTCTCGAGAACCCTGATTTTGAAACGGTCAACTGGGCGCAGATCGGCGAGGGTGCGGATCTCGAGCTCGTGGGCACTGAGTTTGACAGGGTTGGCTTCAAGGGGCTCATAAGCAATGCGAGAATTTTCAAAGATTGGAATCAAAAGGACAATTTTGAAAATGTTATGAGTAAGGCGGAGGATATTGCCATCAAGGCAATTGCCAAGCTCAAGGCTGATGGCAGGGAACCTGCCGATGACCGTTTCAACAAGATGACAGCTGCGCTCAAAACCCATGGTGATGCCCGCCGTTATGATCAAGCACATAAGATCGCCGAAGCCTTTGAAGAGAAGATGAGACAGTTGGGGGGCTTTATTGTCGCGTATACCGATCTCATAGAGAGGCCTCCAGTGCCGGGTTACAGGAAGATTGATGCGTACCAGACCATCAGGCATAACACTGGCAGGGTCGGGTTTGACAAGGTGGAGCAGACGGTCAGAGACTATGTCGCCAAATATAATAGCGCGGGAACTTCACTAAGCCATGTCGAGGCTATTGTCAAGACGCAGGGTGTGCATGACCACCTTGCAGAAGCGTGTAGAAAAATATGATATTCTGTGGGGTTATATAGAAGATGACTCTCTATCGGTATAGACATAAACTTAAACCTTTACCAGTAGGTGATAGGTGGCGGGTATCTATAACACTCACTGGTACAATATCGCACCATGATCCGCGGTCGCAGCTTGGGCATACTCTGTCTAGCTTCTTGGACCCACGGATGGTTCTCATTAGGCGAATACCGATGTAAGTCGATATACTCTGGCCCCGATAGGTAAGGAATCCAAGCAGAGCCCGGGTTCGTCCGAAGATTGTCGTTTTCCTTTCGTGCGTAGTCCCACATTGACGCGAGGAAGATCCATTCAGCTTGTCTTTTCCATGTTTCCACAGCCGCTCGGAATTGAGTACCTGTGAATAATTCGAAGAGCGTCTGCACGGCCGGCTCGTTTTCCAATGCACGCTCCCTAAATAGTGCTTGAAATTCCCTCAGCCGAGCTTCGTCATCGACATCAACCATCTGAACAGGCGCATCGCCTAACAGCCCAAACAAGCCAGACCTCAGAGCCGCTTCCCGACTGATATGCAGAGTAACTGCCACCATTGCTACGTCGAGCCACCGTGCATATTCTGCGAGATCGGCAATATCCCTGGCTTCTTGATTGTCTAGAGGGTATCTCATGGTGCGATGGTGAAACGATCGGCGCCAGAATTCATCATCGTCATCCGCGTCAGCAGTGCCATAAGTGCCATCTAATAGCCCCTTCAGGTCAAAGTAGTTAATCATCTCTGCCACGATAGAAGGTTGCATCCCAAGCTCTGCTGCATGCCACAGGGTATAGGCCATTGGACTGTCAGGTTCAATGGCCGGTCCCATGACATCGTAGCTCGCTCGCGTCCAGTTGATATGCCACACATCCCGACGCGGCTGCACCCAGATCGACTCCAGGCTAGTTGGCTCCTGTCCTCGCTCCCAGCGTCCCTGTTCCAGCGCGACGTGCCGAGACTCGCTATTTACAAATGCGATGACCGGCAGCCGAGTGTTTAGGTACGTTGTACGCTTGGGAAAACAGGCTTGACGCGATTCGTCGCCATCGAGAAGAAAGGCGGGGATGTCTTCTTCTGCTATACGATACGGTAGGCAGTGCTCCCAGATAAGACGGCGTATTTCTAGAGGCAGCTGCGCGAAGTAGTGGAATGAGTCGTTGGACATCGTGTAGGTTCATTAAATAGTGACTGTCATGCAGGGAGCATGTACCGGGGGATAAATAAATAGAAGATAGAGGAGGCGGTTGGGGATTAAATAGTCAAAGCCCGTCGGGCCCTAGCGGTCGGGCCGGTGCTAGCCTGACTCTTAGGGCCATAGGCCAGTTAAGCGTGCTCAGTATATTAATTTACATTTCTTCCTTAACTTACGCTACGCTCCAATATGAGTCACTCAGCAAAAGGTGGCGCTGGTATAGCGCACTTCCAAAAAGAGTAAGTTGTAAACCTTTCGCACAAAGATAGCCCAATATATAGTAGTCATATTATGTGTCCTTCTCTTCGGTAGGCTTGATCTTGGTTAGATTGGTTGTATGCGGTCTCGTCAGAAATTGTGACTCTCCTTTCATTGATTCGTGTAGACTAATATGTGCCATCCATAGATTTGAATCTGCTAGATTCCGCCCGCGAGAGTGACATGTAAGTCCAGTTCGACAGTATAGTTATATAATAAGAAAATGCCTATTCATCATAATTTAGCAGGATGAAGTTGTTTCTGGAGATTCTGCATCGCATCGCACCGGGTCTTCGTCACGATCTGTGCTGCCGGCATCACATCTCGTATAAGGCCTACCCCGGTTCCTGCATAGGTGGTCATACGGCCTTGAGGTCCCCAACCATCATCCCCCTTGAGCTTCTCCACCTCGTACAGACGTCGATTCTCTTCCTCAGTGACCTCCTGGTTCATGATGTCCTCGTATGATCGATTGATCAGACCACGTCCATCATACTTCGTTGGCCAACCATAGATCCCTCGGACTTTGTCATAAACGGTCGACCGTACTGTACTCACACCACCGTCCGAGGCTCGAAGGATTTCATTCCGATAGCCTTTCGCGATTTGTGCCTCCGGGGAAGCCAGAAATCGAGTCCCCATAGCACATCCATCCGCGCCCAGAATCATTGCAGCTGCCAACCCTCGACCGTCACTGATGCCACCCGCTGCAACAACAAACGGTTTTCCGACGTTCAAGGTCAAACTCGACTTCCTTGACTCCAATTGATCTAAGACCTCGGGAATAAGAGTGACAATACTGGCAGACCGAGCAAATCCATGACCACCGGCATCATTTCCTTGGACGACAAGAACATCCGGTTGCAACTTCTCCGTATATTCTACTGCATCCTCTAAACAACAAAGTTGCACCCAGATCTTGATGTGGTAAGGGACCTTGGACCGCATGACTTGGACCCAAGGTAAGAGGTCGTCTGCGCCAGTCTTCGGTGCAAAGAGCCAAACTGCGCAGGGTCGGTACTTTTGGATCAAGGGCAGCGCGATTTCCAGAGATGCACCCCAGTTTAAGAAACCCACTCCAACGGGGAGAATGGGGGGCTCACTCAGACTGTGTTGAAGGTGAGAACCGTGAAAATTGGCCTCATGGACAAGATCTTGTGCTTCAATGAGCTGTTGTTCCAGGCCCGAGAGATCGTATCCGCCGGCAATGAATCCAATCCCCCGGGCGGAGGAGACCGCGACTGCAAGCTTTGCAGTCGCGATATTGAGCATGGGCGCTGATGCAATGAGTGGATTTGCGATCCACGGATAATCCTTTTCTAGACGACGGAAGTTCGCACTCGTCATTTTGTTCGAGCTTGTCTTCTTGTATTCGCTCTTATGGCGAATTCCAGCTCCCGAATCTGGGATAGGTATATATACTCGACGTATAAGCTTGGCGAGTGGAGAAATACCCGAGGCCCAAGTTTGCGAAGTGTTTAAAACAAAGCAGCAGGCAACGAGATATGAACAAGGACTGTCGCAAGCGCTATCATCCAAACAAAGAGGACGTGGCGCGGTCACGCGGCTGGCAAGGGCCCAAAGCGTCAAGTATGCCCTATCTCAATGCTCATTCCTCCTCCCGGCAGGGATCATACCCCAGGGATCATCGCCGCAGCAAGGCGGGGATAATGAGTAACAAAGGAATGGATTGGGCGTCAGATTACTAACCTAACCGTGCTGATATGTAGCCTATCGCATATCTTATCTTCAATCCCTTCGTTATCTTTCTTTTAGTCTGTTTGGCGAAAGGCAATGATGGTCGGCTGGGTATCTACAGATACTATCACGATAACGCGATTATAAATTGCTGTATCCTGGTAGGATATCGCTCAGGATGGCCGGTGGATACCTGAGCCAGGTTCATACATACTTGGATGTTATTTCGGACGTTCCTTTGGGCCTCTCCACGTTTCTCTAGCATGCCGCATGACGTTGGACAAAGGTTATATTTTTGAGTTCAACATAACCCTATCTACAGCTCCGCAATATCCGAAAGCGGCTTCAACCGAAATCATGTAGAGGAACCTCATGGGCTAGATCATGTGCAATGTACGAAATCCCGAGCTTTCAAGTTTTGTCCAACTCGAAGCTGAGGTGATTATCGGCAGTATTGATGGGTCTGTCATCTGTTCCACCCGGGAGACTGGAATTCCGTCAAGATGAGAGCGAGAGCGATGCGCAAGCGTACACAGCTAAAGCTTCGAGCTATTCAACCGCAACATTGCGGATATTCACTCAGTGGTACATAGTATATTGACCAAACCATGCAGCCAAATGACGATGGACTGCTATGCCCGAACAAATGATCTCACGTGCGATAGTTCCATGTTCACGAATTCAGCAAGCATACGAACTGGACTAATTATTTAGGCTCTTATTAGTCGTATCTTATGCCATAGCGCGCATTATGAGATGCCGGCTAGAAGGGAGTCGCTTACTGATGGACAGCTAGTCAATCCTTGACAGTCTTCGCCCAGAGCACCGGGTGATCTGTGCAGTTTCCGAGCCAGATCTTTCAGGGACTCACCACTGTCGCCAGACCATTTGGTCAAATTGTCGGCTCACGGGTGTAACTGGAGGGTGTTCCTTGGCTTCAAACTTCAAGGAAACTGTGACTAATGGTGGTGTTATAGCATCGTACATTAATTATTCATTCTGGTGCCCAGGGAGCAATCAAGGAATCCTGGTTGACCGGCATGCGGGTAGCAGGCTGAGAGAAAATAAATGTGCAAGGGGAGCATTATACCACCCTTGGCATAGAAGATATCGGGTTGACCACGTCATTACACATGAACATAGTGATTTCTGGCCATCGGTTCATAAGGTGACATTAGTTTACTTATCGACGTAATGGTGGTTTCCTAGTTCATGTTGATGCACCACTAGCGTGAGTTGCCTAGGCAGGCGAACTAGGGTCCATGTCAGTATCATATGTCGTTCAACTCTGACGTGTTCGGGATGTGTTAGACACCGGATGCTCCTTCGGCTGTGAATTTGTTTCTCTGTCGATGTGATGCCAAATATGTTAGACCGCCGAGAACCGTGGACTTCACGTCGAAGCGCTTCTTGCGTGTTATGTTACCCGATAAAGCTCGATCGGCAGTGATTGGGATTCTTCGTCAAGAGACCATGCGATTGTCATTCCCGAAAATCAGGCAATTGGAAAAGAATGATAAATAGTGTGAAGTGTCTATGACAGATTCCTGGCCCGGAAAACGTAGCGATCCATATCACGCCATCCTCAAGTCGCATTTGTGGAGCCTGTACCTATTATGAACATTGGGCTTTTCCTTCATTTTGACTCTCCTGCAGAGCAACTACTCCGTTAAGAGCATCTCCTATCTTGGTAACCTGTGAACAATCATCGAAATGCGACCGCGTGGAGAATTGGAATTTGGGTGCATCAAATCGGATGCAGCCGTTGAGGGAAGTGAGATCTTCTAGTTGAATACTTTCTCCCATAACGAAATACCTTTCTAACATATCTATCTAGTCTGTATATGCTGGATGTGCTGGGGCTTTTCTCTAAGGGAGGGATGTTTAAAAAGGACTCCACAAATCTAGCGACAGTTACAGATATCCTTGGTTTCAATTATCCATCAAAATCAGAGATGAAGTACTGACTAGTTAAACAATTCCTAAGCATCCATTGAACGTGCGGTTTGATAACATTGTTACCATAACCACGCATGATGTGTTGCCTCCCCCTGGCACATCAAGAATCAAGGGAGGCCATGTCGCTATTTCCAGACTAAGCACAGCACTCAATTCGAGGGCTTCTGGATGAGGATAGCTTCGGCCTGGGAAAGCTCGCAGCGAACAATGCCACGTTCGTTGACAATACCTTGCTCGATCTTCTCTTGGCCTACCAAGTTACCCGTCGCTGAATCGATGCCAACTCCCGACACGCTTACCCCACTCTTCGCATTGGTTCCTGGGCCCTGTAGTCTGAGAATTTCTATTCTCGTTCCTGGGCGCCACGGCGTATGCACTTCCACGGTTCGTTGCGGTCGGTCCCCAGGGGAAGCAAACGTGGCGTCAGTGGCCGCCAGGGTGGATGGGTTGTGTGCCCCGACGGTGGAGTTCCACACGCCCAAATCGATGAAAACAAGTTTCGCCAGGTTGGACTCCGCGGTATCGCTGAAGATAGCATATCCGCTAAAGTCCGATGCATTCGCGGCGGGTAACGCACTGATCTTCCACGAGTCCGCCTCCCTGCCGGAGATGACATGCGCGAGGAAGATATGCGAGAAGAAGTTGGCTCGGACACCCGCAGTGAGGTTCTCGCCCTTGTACTCGTACGGAAGAGGCGTGAAAGCAGAATATTCGCTCTGGTGACCGAGGTGGAAGTAAGTTTGCTCGATGCCAATACTCGCTGCCGTTAACACATAATCGGCGGCCCAAAGAGCGGCTCCAAACGTGTCGCTGATGCCGCTTTTCCCACTACAGGAGGCCGAGTTGGTTTCGCCCAGAACCAGTCTGCTGCCTGCCGCTCGGGCAGCTGCATCTTGTGGAATATACTGAGACAGGTTCCTCCAGATAACGTTGTGGTCCGAGAGCAAGTTCAAGGAAAGACGCGCGTAACGCTCAGCATCGCAAGTCGATTGGGGGTATAGATGCACCGCGTAGCTTTCAATGATCTTAGGGTCAACCAGTCCTGCACGGGTTACGTTAACGATGTCAAAGTCGTCTATCTCATCATGTTGATCAGGGACCATTGGAGGGTCGGCAAAGACAGCCGCTTGGAAAAGGGGCTTGTGCGTGGCATTCTTATAGAACTTGGCGGACAGAATCTGGCCTGTCAAGCGGCGCCACTGCTTCGTATATTCCTTCGTGTCCCAGTCCTCCCCCCGCCAGCCTTTGTTGATATAGTGATCTATCTCGTTGCCCAGCTCAAAGTGTGATAGGGAATCTCCCAGCGCCTCCATCGCGGCTTGGGCTTCCTGCATGGCGTTAATCCAAGAATGCGTCTCATTGCGCAGATTCAACGTGTATAGAATGTCCGTTCCTTCCGGGAAATATTCTTTCCAACCATTGAACCAATCTCGACGGATGCGTAACACCTCTACCGTGGTATCATTCGGTAGGGCTTCCGACGGCACTCCCAATGTCGGATCGAATAATGTCTGGTCGGCGATATTGCCTCCGACTCGGATTGGTGCGGGCACTCCAGCTATCTCGGCGACATGTCCCAATAAATTTGTCGCCAGGTCATTTTGGAGGTACGGCGCTAGAGACACAGGCTCAATTGAATAGCCATACAAATCACGCCTCAGGACTCTGGACGAACTGTTCAAGGGTATATGAACGGTAGATACAGAAGATGCAATCGCTAGATTGCCAAAGAAAAGGAGGGATGGCAGCCAGGACGACATTTTCCCGGTATTGAACAGCTTTACCGACTGGCAGGGTTCATGTTCTGACAAGGACTGAGGCACAGCAAGATGTATTTAGATTCCTAGAGTGGGGGTAGAGTCAATGGGGTGATTTCGTAGAACACGGTTGATTGAGTAACTTAATCTAATTAATTACTCGAGAGATCGGCGCAGGATAAATATCAGCACGGTGATATTCCGGTGGGGGTCTGTTCTCACCGACAGCACTGGCACTGCCTTGTTCCGAGTCAGCACAAACTGGAGCTAACATTGAATTGCAACATACGAGGTGTTTGTCCCATGTACTCCAGTGACATCATAAAGACTAGCACCAATATAAGGCAAGCTGGGAGGGACTCTCGTGGAGAGACATTTTCACTCCACCGGACTCGGTCTGGTCTGTTTCCCCACATTATAGCTCCGGAGGGATGTGGACAATGGCCCACTCATGCTTGTGCCTAATGCCGCACCCAAAGGCTCTCTTCATGCTAAACATTTCAGGATGCGGGGAAATGCCCGTTTTGAGGACGGCTGGCACTGCAGCTGGACCCGATCAAGCTATCCCAGAGCCCTCTCGTTGTGCCGTGTCGCCAGATCCAGAACTCCAGAAAGCTTTTCCTCGCTTCCCTCAATTAAATGTGATAGAAACGTTTAATATGGTCTAAAGTTGTACCATATTTGAAAATAAATTAAGAGAAGTTGACTTCCAATTTATCGCATTATAGATTGTCATAAAATAGCAAGTATTTCTCACTATCCAAGCTACATTGAGGAACGAGCTCAAGAAGATGCCCTGTGATCCGGTCGGTCAGGCTGTGGTATTCGGATTTACATTCTGGTCTTTCGCGGTATTCTTTTAACTTGGTTGCTGCACATGAATATTACTAGAAAGGCACTGTGGGATTATCCTAGCGTCGCCTGGACCATAGGTATCAAACCACTGGTGACTGCGTCAGTTGACCGCCAGTCCGACCAGGTATGGTCAAGGAGTCCTACATGCTCAGTCAGTTACCGGTTTGCTCTCAGATGGGTTTGGAAAATACCGTACAAGTGTCTCCCAGAAGCCCATCATGTCCACCTTCCTCGCATCCTCATGGATCTCTACCTTTTCAATCCGAACAACAGACTACGGGTCCCGCAGCGCCCAGATGTGTGTTACAGTCTGAAATAAACAGGCACAACATGCTTGTTCTAGACCAGGTATACCCTAAAACATCATTGGGCGGCACGGAGGAGAATCCGGCCATATCTTTGAGAATGTTGCAGATGATCTAAAAATGGCTTTTTATTACAAACTTTCTTTGCCTTATACGGTGACATGTAGTTGAAGGAGGAACCAGTTGATTTCCTGGTTTTACCACAATGGTTTTAGCACTGATCCCTTGCCGTTGCCACGCCTTCAACACTGTAACCCAGGAATAGGGATCGGAGACCAGACCAAGGTCAATGATCACAGTACTCAGGCATTGACCTAGTTTGCAGAAAATGAAAGTGGAAATTATAGCCTATACAGCCGTTAGATACCTTTATTCTTCCAGCTTTGAAACGCCTACCATAATTTCCAATACGGCCTCTATGTATGGGCCGCTTAGGTTTAATGGATAAAACGGGTAATTCCTGGCCTCGTTGGATGATCAAATTGTTACGATTCGCAAGTTTTGCTATTCTACTACATGACCCTGTTGGGCAAGATAGTCCACAATTTCGAGAAACTGTAATTATAGAACTTTTGAATTCAGTGAAGGCTTTGCCTAGTCTAGAAGATCACGAGGTGAAACGAGAGTAGCTGTTTCGTCGGCCAGCCTGAATATATTGCTTACAAGGCCTCTTGCTTGGCCACTCCAAGTTCCCGTAGAGCATTAGTTGGCCCCAACCGTATCCAGTTATCGATCTCGTTCTGGGTGGCAACGACTATATGCCCCAGCATGTCAATTGCATTGACCCCAGCTTCTTTATTGATAGCAGCGCGTTGCCTGGGGAAGACCACCATCCAACATTTTGTGAGAATAAAATTGTGCGGACACGCAGCGTCAGGTGGGGCCGTGCCAAAGTTCTCGGAGAGGCTCCTCCCTTTGTTGGTTGACTGCTCCAGAAGATGATTATAGATCTCTAGCAAGCGTTCTGGCGTTGAGTCATGGGGATTCAGGCGACGATAGAACCATTCAAACGGAACTCGAGGTGGCTGACTATCTTTTGGGTCAAGAAAGGACGCAAACAGCTTTGGAGGAGTTGGGATAAGCTGCACGTGCTTATGCAAACGGCTACATCCTCCATCTTGCCCACAGTTGTAAAAGGCCACGTAGTCTGTGTCTAGGGTTGACAAAAGAAACCACACCGATTTGATATCATGGAGATCGAGACCCTCATATTGCCTCCGATAGCCGTCAGAGGTTACGAGCATGAGGTGTGGTCTTGCCCAGCAGAACTTGTTGGCGACCAGAAAGTGAGAGGTGCTAATTTCACCATCTTAAAGCCCTGAGTACTGATATCGCTTCCCTCCCTCTTTTGATCCCGCTCATCAATTTTATTTGCCGCCGGTGGATTCAACGGAATTGTTGGCTTGTTGGCAAGGGCAGAGGTAAGCAAGAATTGGAACTAGAACAATATGATCAGGATCCATGTATGTATGTTTGCTACTCAGATATGGCGTGGGACATACCTTGAGGCCTCCATCAATATATTCAATTATTTCTTCCTTGTCATTGTATATGACAGTACCAGAACTGACAAGCCTGTCGAACTCGGACAGTATAAATGATTCATTCATGGTTGTCTTCGAAGGACATATATTGAAGTGTGTGCTGTTAGTATATGATGGTAATGGCTTAACCATTCTTGTTTTCAAGGCATCGAAGAGTGCCAGTGTTTTAGCTACTGGGGTTATTTATCGCTGCATTCTTGATCCTTGGGTGGCGTAATAGCTTAGAACGATAGCATTACCATTAAAGTACTACTTTCACTGAAATTCCTACAAGCAGGGATTGTCGGCAGAACACCAGTTTCACATCCTTTTGTGGTGCTAAGTACAATGGCGTCAGCGAGCTAGTTCATGGTGTTGTAGTATCGTTTCGCCCCACCTCGCGAGCTCAAGCAAGGATGAATCTAATTCCACAGGATAACATTGAATGCTTACCCCTGCAGCTTCTCATGCTGTCAAATATGCATCTGTACTATCACCATTACGCCCCTTATTTGCGTGCTATTGTCGATCATAGAAAGTAGAATCCTCCCACGCGATTACCTACCATATCGGTGCACTGACAGGGCCACGTCATCAAAGTAAACCCCTCTAGGTAGGTAGCTGCTATTGTACCATTCTGCTCCGCTAAGACGAAGGCACATCTATTTTTCCGTCGTGGTTGCAAATGCTACTTACCGACGTTTGTTCGCTGGCTTTCCCGGTGCTGGTACATCGGTCGAGTCAGGGTTCGACAGACGATCAGTTCCAGGAACTTATCCGGAAAAAAACATTGTCAGTTAATTTGGCCTTTAACCATTCAATCGTACTCGCAGGAATCTCCTCCCGAGCTTATTTCTTCTAGACGAAAGCGCCTAAGTCGATGACTCTGGCCGGGGTGCACACAATGCTAGCTGACTACGAACGACGTGATGTTACTGAAGATGAGATAAACGAGTTACCACATATCGCCGGCTCAATATCATCCATTGTCTGGATTGCTCTTGTGGTTAGCGGTGAAGAGCGGTTCTTATTTTATGCTGCGACAACTCCTTGGCGTTGGTTTCACCCTCTTAAACCGTTGCAGTATACGTATGACCGACGTCGAAATGTGTGTAGAGAATTATGCCCAGTATGACCGCGAGAATACCTCGATTCCGGGTGCATTAGGTCTCGGTGAAGCGATGGCTTCAAAACATCCCAAGTGCTTTCTACGCTTTACATTCTTGATGTCTGTAGCATTCGCTGTTCTTTCAGATGCCTGATTCGGACGATATATAACGTTGTGTCTTAGCTTTCGGTAAGTCTGGTGTTCATATCTTACGTAGTTAGACGTCCGTCCTCTCAATTAACCTATCAACAGCCTTGACTTCTGTGGTTGTCTGATCGTTTTGTGGCATCCCTTCCAGCAATAACAGATGGCTCAGTCAAGCTAGTTGGATTTATACTGGCGGTTATCCTGGTTGGACTCGGGACAGGAGGCGTCAAAGCGACTATCACACCCTTCATCGGTGAGCTTTCGTTCAAAAGCAGAGGCCGTCAAAGCGGAAACATTAATTTACGATATGATTTGAACAGGAGACCAATATCCGAATAAATCGCCGTAACTAATTATCACGAAAAAGGGCGAGCGAGTTGTGACGGACCGGATGCTTACAGTGCAGTATATCTATAACGTTTTCTATTGGTATGATGTGGAATCATCTAAATACCATCCTCTATTGGGCCTGATATGATTTCTCTAGGTTCACAAGTAATTGCGACCCTGTCTCTTATCACGTCAACCTACCTGGAGAAGAAAGTAGGATACTGGGCAGCCTACCTTATGCCGCTCTGTGCATTCGCTGTTGTGCTACCTTTATTGATTCTGTGGCGTAAGGCATTTGGTAGTCAGCCATTCTTTAACCTCGCTACTCGTGCGGAGCACTAACATTGATAAATAGTGAAGCTGCCACCACAAGGAAGTGTGATTCCACAATTTGCTAAGGTCATATGCTTCTCAGCTCGGGACAAGTTCAGGCTGGATGCGGCCAAACCAAGCTACCAAGCCGAGAGGGACCATCGAGAAGTCGACTGGGATGATCTATTTGCGTCCGAGATCAAACGGGGTCTTAGTCCTTGTAAAGTCATGTTCGTCTTCCCTGTCCCCACATTCATATATAATCCTTCGCTCATTCTTATAACCAAGTGCCTGTTCTATCCCCTACCACTTATGCAATAATCAAGAGTGTGAATAGCCTGATTACCCAAGCCGGTGAGATGCGTCTGGATGGGGTCCCAAACGATGCAATACAGGCTATTAACCATGTCTTTTGCGTAATACTGGGTCCATTGCTGCAGAAATTTCTGTATCCAGGGCTTCAAAGGCCGGGATCCAATTTGGACCAATTGCACGGATGACTTGGGCATTGGGCATTTATTACAATGAGCGGATCGATGGCTTTTGCTGCTGGGGTTCAGAAATTGATTTACTCCCGAGGTCCATGTTACGAGGAACCCCTTGCCTGTGGAGCTTCAGATGGTGGCAGGATAGGGAATGACATCAGTGTTTAGGTGCAGATACCAATCTTCCTCTTTCTGGGTCTTGCTGAGATTTTGGGATTCAACACACTAGCGGAGTATAGCTATTCTGAAGCACCAACGAATATGCGGACCTTGGTACAGTCCTTGGTACAGTCCTTGGTACAGTCCTTGGTACAGGTGAGCTCAGGCATAGGTTCTGCCCCTTGGCATGGCTGTGTCTCCACTTTCTAGGGATCCAAAGGTCCTATATCTGTACACGGCACTGGTAGCGACAATAGTCGTTGTGGCGTCGGGCTTTTGGCTGGTCTTCCACAGATACGACAGAAATTCGGTAATGAAATAACTGGTACTATCTATCTAGAATTCAAAGTATAAGAAGGAGGGGGGTTTGGGTTAAAAATATATACAGGAGAGGCAATACACATGGACATGGCTGTGCTGGGCACCCCAAGCACTGATGTCGAGGCCTATGGTAGCCGTGATGAATATATTGCCATCCCGCTCTTCTAACAGCCCGGATGGCGCACATAGCTGCATAATTTCATATTGTTCTTGTCACTATCCTAGTAACATACTACAGGATTGACCGAGATATATCCAACTATGATATATGAGTATCACGTTGTAAGTATATTTTTTTCAGATTTGCAATCTTCTCCGTACACTATGTATCCTTCTCTCCACGGCTAACGCTTGTTTTGAAATCATTGATATTGGTAATCATGTTACCAAGGACTAACCTATCCACCCCTGCTATGGTGATCGCGACAGCATGAGACTTTGGATGGGGCACGTCGGGCAATATACCCCTGCTATTGTTGTTCTCAGCTAACAACTGGTCTATCTGGTAGGTCAAAGACCCGGCCTCACTATGTGTCCTACAGGTTCACGCTACTGAGCCCATGGTACGTTAGTCTATGCAAGGTTTCGCAGCGAAGGAATACCAGTAACTTTATCTAGGCACACAAGCAGCAAGTCTTCTAGAAACTTTTATCCGACAGTGGAGAAGTCCGATAAATGTCGTGCTGCCTCTTTACGGTTACTGAAGTGGCCTTACATTGACCATGTAGATCCGACGATACCAAGCGACGGGCATCTCTAGCACGTCCTACGGTTTATTGCTTCAAGGTTTGTAGGTTTATATCAGTTGTCCTACAGCGAGCGAGGTCTGTCCAGAGGGACATTGCCTGTTATACACTCTTGGTACCAATCGGTAATACCGTGGTTAAAGAAACAGTTAGTTGGGTTGCTCCGTGCCAGGCCTTGCCCTCTATCAGCCACAATGACTCTGGTTGGAAGGAAAGAACGATAGTAAAGCACAAAGATAATGAAATAACATCAGGTACCAACGCTATTCCGATTAACCTAGCAAGGGTAATAAATTTAAAACGCATCAACAGAGCACAATAAACCATGTCCACTGGCGTCCCAACCCTAAGCCTGTCATTATCTGCAAGCAACACTATTCTTAAACCCACTACACAGCAATGATATCCGAGCCAGCCGGTTGTATGCGATAGAATGGGAATCCTGCTATCAACAAGCTAGTCAGCGAGGCCTCGATACAGACGAACACGCAATCTGGTGCACATACTATCTCAGTGCTATGATATTCTGAAATGCTCTTAGCCGGCCGGTTGGAGGTGAGACGTATGGGCGATCGGCGGCTTTTGTATGGAGTCCTGATTTGGAACCCATTGCACAATGGGCGGGGGCTGGAACCCATTCTCGAGTTGCCTTTCTTTCTGCTTCCGGCTTCGGTGTCTTTTGATGAGGAGGACCACAACGACCGAGATGACCAGGAGGAGCACGATGGGAATGAGGATCGCTTTGAGCAGAACCTTTAGAACACCCATGATTGTGGATGCTTGTGGGATGCGGAGGAAGAAGGTGAGCAGCTTATGGTAGGAAAGGGAAACTCGATGTTCTCAGATGGTTGGAAGTCAGAGATCCTGTCAACAAAAATCCCTCCATGGCTTTATATCTTAAAAGACCTAGGGGAACATTTGAGGGTTTGCACGCTCTGGACGGCATGGCCGTGCGAGGGGGTATTGATTGGAAGACTCCTCGAGCAGGTGAGTGTGTCGACAATCCAAGGCGCTTATTATCAGTGTTGGATTGGGTCACACATTGGGTTCCTGCAGGCGATGGCCCGTTCCCTGACCAGAAGCACCAATAGGGTCTCCTAATGTCACACCCAGATTGAACGCTGTCGAAACATGAGATAGGCAGCCGTTATATTTCTCCTATCTCGCTCCGCCGAGTCAATCTGCGCATCCAGTCCCAGCAGCTCCATTTAGCGGCAAGTTCCCGACACACACACCACATCCTGTCAGGTCACTGTGTTTTATTGTCACCCGGAGTAACCAGAGTCGGAATATCTCAGAGATAACACCGTCGAGACAGGTGTGATGTGCCATGCAGAAGCTTCAATCTAGACTCGCTTTTGATGCTCCGAGAACGATTCTGATTGGCCAAGAATCAGCCCTATGGCGGTGGACAGTGGAGACGATACACTTAATCGTCTACTAGGCAACCATGAAAACGAGGGAAGATTGGAAGGGTCGAGGTTGCTGGAGGGGTGTAATCCATGATTAAAATTAGCACCGTGAAGTGCTAAATATGCTTATGGTCATGAGGATCAAGAAAATTGTGCAATTAAGGCCTGTTCTGAGGATCATGTTGTTAAATTCAGGATGAGGTTGAAGTTCTGAAGAGGGACCAGAATGTCAATTGTGGCTTGCTTTGTCCTTATCCTCGGCTGTGGCAGTGCCCACAGCCTTGTAAGGCACAGCCACCCCACCCGATGCCATCCTTTCTTTGGGTCACGGCGTTTTAAATATAAATAACCTCACTTCGACTTCCTCTGGCAAAGGACAAAGATCTTCCTACTACTTTGGATTGACTCTCTGCCTTTGTGTCGGTACTAGTTCTTTATTCGTAACGATTTCCACCGTCACTACCTCCATCTTTTCACCATGACGATGCGAGAATATCCTGGTGGAGACCAGCAAACCCCCACCGGCTATGGCTATGGGGGAAACAACAACAGACAAGGCAACCCATCGCCTCAGTCTTTTAACCACCCGAACGCCAGTGGCTACTATCCGTATCCTCCTTCGGGTTCGAACCCTTCGGAGACAAATTATAACTACAACTCTGGGAATCAGTACTACCCCCCGCAGTCGGAATATCCTCAGCCGCAGCCATGGGGTGGACCCTCGCCTTCACCCGGCCCCTACTACCAGCAGCCGGAGAACCGATCATATCAAAACGCTCCATATGGGGGACAGCCACCATATCCCCATTCTGAATCCCCCCGACCGAACGAGAAGGACGCCTACCCTCCTCAACCATATCCTTCTTCCTCCCCGCAACAGACGGGTTACGGTCAATACCCGCCAGCGCCACCACCTTATTCCCCCCAGCCCACCGGTAGCACAGATACCCCGAATGGTGAACCGGAGGAAAAGGAGAGAGGATTTCTCGGGGCGGTCGCGGGCGGGGCGGCTGGTGCCTACGGTGGTCATAAGGTCAATCACGGCTTCCTTGGCGCCATCGGTGGAGCGATAACCGGCTCAGTCGCGCAGGACGCGATGAAGAAACATAAAAAAGAGAAGGAAGAGGAGGAGAAGAAAAAGCAATGGGCCGCCCAGCAAGCAGCTCAGCAAGCAGCGCAGCAACAGGCTCAACAATACGCTCAGCAACACGCTCCCCCTCCCATGTTCTCCCCGCCCCCGCAGCATGGGCCTCATGGGCCTCACAGGCCCGATCCAACCCCACTGCGTGGGAACTTCTCTGCCTCATCTCGCGACATCCGCTTGGAGAGGGGTCATGACCTCGTCGCCCACTGTGGTGCCATCTCGGGTCAAATGCGTCCTTCTTCGATTCCGCTCAATAACGTGCTGTCTAATCAGTTTGGCAAGTTTGTGTGGGCGCGAAATGGGAACTTTGCCGCGTCGGCGCGGAACATTCGGCTGATCGAAGGGGGTAAAGTGCTAGAGGCTGAACTCGCGAACGGCCGAGGGGGGTGGGATCGGGCATGGATGAGGTTGGATGAGCGGATCTCCAATCAGGACGGCAACCTTGTCTTCTTGGATTAGATCTGGCACCTGTTCTTCCTCACTATGGTTTCGTTGCTCGTCCTCTTTTCGCCCTTCCCTCTTAGTCGTAACGAAATAGTTTCAAGATGGCCAGAATGAATTTTTTAATATTTACGAATAGGTAATCCCTATGGTCCCAGCATGATTTTCGTATTTTTGTTTATGATCGGAACAATTTCCATTGTTAAGGGAGGTGTGATAGACCAACGGACTTGAGGTTAAATACTCCGTAGATCGAAAGATATATATATATATATATCTTATCTCCCTTGCTCAATGGTCGTGACCTCCGGCAGACACGTGACCTCATTCGGAAGGTTGTTCCGAAGCCGGGAGACACTTCGCGTAAATGATATCCCGATATTCTCCCATGAACTTCAGGATGAGAATGATGTCCACGTACCATACGGAGTACATCGTCTTTTCCCGACGACTCGTGTGAGAAATGGAATGACGTCGTTTTCCGAAAACAACCGGAAGTATCCCGAGGACTTTTTTTTCAGTGGATACTCGGCTAATTCGTAGTGCAAGCACGAAGTGGGTGTTGAGCGGTCGAAGCCGACGACACTTTCCGACCGAACGCTCATTTCCCTTTCCTGTTTCGCCTACTTTCGAGGACTTGGCACGTCCGATTACGACAGGAGGAAGCGAATGAGCGTTGGGCAGGCCTTCGGAAGGAAATTATCGACTCACATTCCGCCCCACCAGCCGATTTTGTTAAGAACCGCGAAGTCTACCCCAACGACATCGAATCATACAATGTTAAAATTTTTTTTTTCTGTTGCTTCCTGGTTTTCCCTTCTCTCCGGCCCTCTCCCATTCTCCACCGTCACCCACATAAGCCGCACGCGCACACACACGCACACACACAGACACACCCAGTGTCGACCCGAGTAGGAAGGGGCAAAATGCCTCAGCCCCGAAGCGCCATGAGGATAGCGATCCAGCATCCTCAAGTTCCATAGTACTAGATGTGCCGCTAGCAATGATTTTGGTCCGCGCAAAGACGACATGCCGGTCGTTCACCCCGAAAATAGGGTGTGCCCTTATGTATTTGTACTGGGCAAGAGCAAATTTGAAGTGTACTTCGTACACCATCAGCCCTTCGTTAGCCCTGGTGTTGAGCCTACTAGTGCGGTGGGCCTGCTCGTTCTGCATTGATATTATGTGAAATTTTTCCCATTAGTCCTATGACGGAGATACATTGTTGCATGAATCGTGGGTTATATAGCGCGCAAAAATTCCCCCTTCCGTCGTCCGCTGCTTTACTCTCCATCCTACCCTATTCTTCCCCATTCTTTCCTTTCCCCCCCTCCCCCCACTTGCCCCATCTAGAGGAGGAGGTATTCCGTTACCCCCCTCAGTTTCCTGGAGTCTGATTCTGACTACGACTGAATCATCTGACCTCCCTCTTTACTGTGTGACATCTTTGGGTTGCGAAGGACTGTGGTTACCCGCGCTATTCTGCCGAGATAATATACGAAACAAAATTATTACCCACTTTTGCTCTGTGGTATCGGACAACACTAGATATAACAATTCTAGGACCGAAAAACCCAACCCGGACAACTCAACCACGCGCCCAGGCGGAAAACCCAGAGAGCAACCTGTGTTGATAGAATTCCATTGCGCCAACTCCCATCGTGACACCCCCTGCAGCTTTGTTGCCCAATCCTGGACGCACGCCAGCCATTGCGCCATCTAGCATCTGCCCTGAATAGCGCCCTGCGACAACTTGCCCACTCACGATCCAGGTTGTAAAAGAGCTTCCCAGCAGCAACAATTCCGACGGACGGACACCAGAGTCAGCCCAGACGCAAGGTATCCAGTGCCATATTAGGACCCCGACAGACAACCCCCAGCAGCTGTTAGGTCGCCCATTTCTTTTTGCCACGCGCCTCATTCCGATCGTGTCCCCCTTTGCGACTCCCGAACGCCTGATCAAGATGGATTGGCTTAAGTCCTTGCAACGGGACCGTTCGCAAATCCCGGATGTCGTGATCCCCCTCGCCGATGCCCAAAATTCGATCCCCCTTGCGGAAAAGGACGCCAACAGCTTAGATTCTCAAGAAAAGGGTGCTGGTTTTGCGACTGACTGCAGCACGCTAACGCTCGAGGCTCTTCGTGCGGAGGTTGATTCTTCCGTGGCCGCTTCGGGCCATAACTCTGTCTATGATCGTATGTTAACTTTTGCCTTGTGGGGGGAGAGTTTATTCAACTCCAAATGAGCCGGCTATTGCACCGATGCCACTGTTGCCACACCCCAACCCTTTTCCCTTATCTCGTTCCATTTCCCCTAGCCATGGCTCGCTACCCTGATTAGATTGAGGACTTCGTATGTCTGACTGGGAGACCATCACAGGCAAGGCTAAAATTATCAATAAAGCCATCCAGGATATCGGCATGGGCCGGTATCAATGGGAGCTCTATATTCTGTGTGGATTTGGCTGGACGGCCGACAAGTGAGCGGACCCAAGCTCTATTCTAACGTCGATGATCCCATGCTAACCACTTCACGCGTACAGCCTTTGGCTACAGGTAAGACGGTTTGATTCTCGCCCTAAACGTGTCGAACGAAGACGGGTAGCCGAACTAACTCAATTGCGCGCAGGGAGTGGCCCTAACTCTAACCCCCTTGTCTATGGAATTCGGCATCTCTGAATCTTATGTTCGTTTCACCACCTGTGCCTTATTTGTGGGCCTGATTGTTGGCGCCACTTTCTGGGGTCTTGCGTCTGATCTCATTGGACGTCGATTGGCTTTCAACACGACCCTCTTCTTGTGTGGCGTTTTTGGTCTGGCGTCGGGTGGTGGTCCGAGCTGGGTAGGTACCTGCGCACTATACGCTTGCTTGGGATTGGGAGTGGGTGGAAACCTGCCGGTGGACGCTGCCATCTTCCTCGAATTTTTACCCCAGTCTTCAGGACATATTCTGAGCTCACTGGCCGTATTTTGGTCGGTGGGGACTCTCATTGCCAGGTCCGTCTATCCATCCCATGTACTCGCACGATCATTGTCTCCCAAATGTACTGACCCGCGATCAGTATGCTTGCCTGGGCCTTCATCCCTAATTACTCCTGTACCGATGCGAGCACGTGTACTCGGGCAGACAACATGGGTTGGAGGTACCTCGTTCTGACCCTGGGTGCCATCACCATGGTCTTCTGGATGTGTCGATTCCTCTTCTTTAAGCTGTACGAATCGCCCAAGTTCCTGGTCGCCAAAGGTCGGGACGAGGATGCCGTTGCTGCGATCCACGGCGTTGCCCATCGCAACAAGAAAAAGACATGGCTCACGGCGGAAATCCTGAATGAGATTGGCGGATCCGCGGACACGACCGAGAAACAAAACCTCTCCTCTAAGGAGATCATCGCCCGGTCTCTCTCCAAGTTCTCCACCTCGCAGATCGCTCCATTGTTTTCATCCAAGCGCCTCGCAATCACTAGTAAGTTTTTTTTGCTCCGGGGTACTTTTGTGACTGAATGATAATTGACAGCCCAACCTAGCCATTCTCATCTGGCTCTGCTGGACCACCATCGGCATGGGATACACGCTGTTCAATGCCTTCCTGCCCCAATATCTCGGCTCGACGGCCTCGACATACGAGACCTACCGTAACTACGCGATCACGTCAGTCACCGGTCTTTTCGGACCGATTCTTGCTCTCTTCATGGTCGACATCAAGTACATCGGTCGGAAAGGTACCATGGCCATTTCCACTTGTATCACTGCCGTCCTGCTCTTCTGCTTTACCGCGGCCAAGACGGCCGATACTCAACTGGTTTGCTCCGCTCTAGAATCCTTCACTCAGATGATCATGTATGGTGTGCTGTATGCTTATACCCCGGAAGTCTTCCCGGCTCCCAACCGAGGCACTGGAACCGGTATCGCGAGTTGTCTGAACCGCATTGCCGGTCTCTGTGCTCCGATTATTGGTATTTATGCTTCGAGCAACCCCAGTGCCCCCATTTATGCTTCCGGTGCCCTTTTGTTGGTTTCTTTTGTGGCGATGGTATTGCTGCCGATTGAAACTGCCGGAAAGCAGAGTCTATAGAATGCGTTGCTTTGCTTGGGGTGTTTGATGTGGACTATAGAAAGACCTGGATATCTTTCAGATGCATGGATGTTACGATACCACTGTGTGTATATGTTGTTTCCAACCAACTTTGGTTGAGTTGATAGACACTAAAAACTCATCAATAAAATATATTGGTTTATTAATTATACACAGTAATTATACTTCACGAGAAAACAACAATAAAAATAAAACAAAACAAAAGCGCAAAGAGAGTGAGAGAGAAAAAAGAGAAAAGGGCTTATTTAACCAAACATGGCCTTTATCCCCTTCTTCGACCAGCGTTTCCACCTTTCCCGCGTGGTCCTAGCAATTGTAGGACTTCCAGCACTCCCGCTGGCCAAGGGAACTGCTGGGGACCCAGGGGGCGCATTGCCAGGTACCTGGGAAGCATTGGAGGGTGCGGAGGCATTCCCGGACACCTGGGAGGCATTGGAGGGCGACGGGGGCGTAGTACTGGGCGCCTCCTGGGGGGCGTTCGCAGGCGTCTGAGATGCATTTCTGGCCTCATGCTGTTTCATCCTGCCTTCCTCTAAGAGGCGAAGACAATAATTCATGTCTTTCTCGCTGGGTTTAACACAGCAACAGCATAGGTTTTCCCCGACAACCTGCCACCACTTTCTTCGTGCTATACGATCTTCATATTAGTATCGATTCTATTCAGTATCATGTAGTATCTTACGCGGTCGTCTATTCAGGAGCATTAGTCGCTCCGCATCGTCAATATTGGTGGGGGTAAACCCCGCTGCAGGATATCTATATAATAGGGGATACTGTTAACCATCCTTCGAACGAAAGTGAAGCTTGTTATAGGCTATACATACCTCTGCTTCGCACGCATTATACAAATACGAGACCAAGAAATCGAAACCCCTATAAGAACAATTGCCAGCAGGCCCAGGGCCGATGACCCCAGATACCACCCCGGGTGTATATGATCACCCCTCGGCGTCCCGGTAGTTAGCGGGTTTGAGGTATCGAGAGGGCTGCCGGGCGTTGGAGTTGTGGTGGTGGTATTCATTTTCTTTGAGTACTTGAAATTGATTCTTCGTTCTTGATAAATTGAACTCGATTTCCTTGTTATTATTTCTATAAGGATGTTTAGAAACTGCTTTGATTATTCTATGTACACGCAGCTGGAAATCCAAACAAACAGTACTTCAAATTTCAAGAGTAACCGGCAGGCGTTACCATGCTATTATGACAAAAATGAGAATCGGTACAGTTTCCTTCAGAATGCAGAAGAATGAAGAGCTCAACCAGGACAGTCTGGTGGGTGTGTACCTCCCTAGTTTGTCGCAGCGTTCGGCATTGGGGGATCAGAGTTAAATCGGTGCCATCGTCATCAACGCCGCGAACTCCCGAGGTTAGTCAGAAGCTAGTTGGAGGATATCTGGGTAGAAGGAAGGTTGGGTTAGCGTAGTATCTCCGTACTTTGGACGGAGGTTGGACCTGAATGCAGAGGTTGGCGGCAGAAGCTCACCATGTACGTCAGGATATAGGTGTACCTATTAGGTTGACAATACGTGAGGAGAAGATTGGCCGGTCTCGGACGTAGAAAGCTAGACGACGATGAAATTGGGGCGATGGAACAATGATGTTGGATGACATATTCACCGTAAAATTCCTCACTACGTTTTACCCTTGCCCATGATCCTTTTCTACATTGTTTTTTTTTTTTTTTTTTACTGAAGCTAACAAACCCCCAATACGTACCCACAGTTAATAATGCCTCTGAAAGATTACCTTGCAAAGAGATTTGAACCGCTTCTCCGGCGTGTCGAGGATAAACTCGAGCAGGGCGGCCACTTACGAAAAGCCCAGCAGCTTCGCCAAAAACAAGAAGATTGGCGTGCCTATCAGCCCCAACTCTGGGAGCATTTTGAATCCTATTGGGTAAACGAGCGTGGCAAGCGCTGCCTTATACAGTACGAGGCTTCCCTACGACTCAAGCATGACACTCTGTTTCAGCAACTCAGTAAGACGCCGTCAGTAGCAGATACCTTGGTGACAGAGATGGAGAGTATTCAAAATGACCTCCAGGGCTTTAATCGTGGTATTTGGCTGGCGGAACTAGAGACACAAACTATACTCAGAGCTTTTCCAGATGGGCCCTTAAAGCGTGCTCTGTGTTGTCGTCGCCGAAACAGTGATTGGTATCTCACAAAATGGCTGCAAACCGAATGTGCAGATATGGGTGGATGTTGTGGGAGAGGGTGTGGTTGTTGCATGAAGCCTCGAAGCTCCAACCGCCCAAATCATCTTGGGCACTGCACAATAGCGTGCAAGTGTTGCGAGGATGTGAGAGGATTTCGGATTGATTTTATGGAGGCTGAAGAGGATCCGACAGTAATAGAGTTTGGCGTTGGGGAGGCAGACGTCAAAGGGCCGTGTGCTTCCTATACGAAGTCTTTGATCAACGCCTATGTCTGGGGGCTTTGATGGCTGTTTACTTCTGCTTATTTGTGCTTTTCCCCCTAGCTTCTTGATAAGAATTAAATACGTTTGTTGCTCTATCATCTGAGCAGGTTCAATTACTGCTGTGGACGGCAATATTGCAGTAAGTCAGAAACGGTCACAGAGCAGGACTAGAGCCCCCGGGCTAAAGGCCTGGGGATTGTTCGTATGAAAATCATCTATTTCTCTTCCCTTCTCTTTCATCTAGTACTAGACATAAAGACGGACCTGTACAAAAGCTTTACCATGTCTTCTGCATCAGGGTCTCTCCCAGAATACGAATGTATACTAGATGATATCCAGGGGTTGGAACTGTCTTGCTCTCTCTCCTAGCTGGGACACGGTATTTGGTATTTGGTAACTGCACCGGCAATTCTTTCCCAGAAACTCCTACGGCTATAAATTACATTAGGAAGGTGTATTCCCTCCCTAGTATTACGATTCACGCAGACGAATAGCGCTCTGACTCATCTCTTTTGTTCATTCTCAAATTTTTCCTGTCGCTCCATTTTCCATCCTGCTCAACATCTCCATCTGTTGTCCATCTCTACCCTGGGGCTTTTCGGCTGCCAACATACCCCATTCCATCTTTCTACCATCGCCGTTGGCCTAATCAACGCATAATGTCTACTATTATGTAGATATCCGGTCGGGGAAATTTGATCCCAGTAATATCGAAGTAACTCCTGATAAGGTATACTCTTTACGATACCTCTGTATCTATTCGGTTCAGCACACACTCATATCTGTGTGCCTTTGCTCTTGGCTCTTTGCTCTTGGCTCTTGGCCTCCTTCCCAGCGTTCATCCGAGGTGGCATCTTGCCATTTGCTTCCTAAGAGCAAAACAAAGGTATGCATTATCTGTACTATGTCGTATCCAGCTTTGGAACAAGGCTGAGAATATGTACTGCTATATAGATACGCAATTGGGGAGTATACTCCCAATACCTTCGATGACTGGAACCGCGCCTATCATCTCACCCGCCCTCCACGTAGGATAATCTCTAATCATTAGGAAAGTCTATACTAATAGCAAGATCTTATAGCACGACGTAAGTGGTGGAGGGTCGAGGGTGAGAATTTCTTTTGTTGTTGTGTCAAACCCAGGAAGACAAACGTTCAAACCCTCCTGATGGAGGAAGGCCGTTTGCCCCCGGCGCCCCCAGTGCCCCCGGTAGGGACAACGGGCTCGAGACCCTCTACGGCCCCAGCAACAACCACAGCAGCAGCAGCAGCAGCCACAACCAGCGGGCCCTTTGGGGGTCCTGAGGCCAAAAAGTACCAGAAACCTTGGCATAAAATATTCAAGAGTGCGAAGGTGGTTTAATACGCCCTCTTCCTTTCTCTTTTTCTTTTTCTTTTTCTTTTCTTTTTCCTTTTTTTTTTTGGCTCTGTTTTCTTTCCTTTTAAAGAAAAGTATATTTTATTTGTTTTTGCCTTTTTTTCCTTTTTGTTTTTAAAAACAAAAGTATAATTACTTTTGTATTTGGATGAAAAAAAGTATATTTTTTTGAACAGTTTCCTCATATTGAGATTATATTATTTAAAACATCGGTTGAATTCTCGTAAATCAGCTAGAAAAAGGAGACAATCTCAAGAACTGCTCTACTGATATCGTGACGGCGATAGCCAAGTCGCGCGACATCAGCTGGGTCTGGTTCATATGACACTGTGTTTCCTCGACCCGAGTAAATGACCGCATCAGGTATCAGCGGGTGTTCTTGATCGAGCGATGGGAGTGTCGCGTTATTACCGACAGCGTCAAAGAACCTCTGGAAATAACTTGCAAAGCTGAGATTCTCGTCACCTAACAGGTAAGCTTTGCCCGACTCGCCGTGTTCTAAAGCACCTGCAATTGCCTCCGATAGGGACTGAGTCGACATGAAATTCGATCCACCAAGTGGCCCGAAGAATGGGATCCCCAACTCCCCTTTGGCGTAGCGTATGTAGGCTTCAAACATGGGCGTACTCATTCCCGGTACGATCCCTACGACGAAGGGGGCCTCGAGAACACATGCATTGAACTCTTTTCCTGCAAGACCAAGTATACCATCGGCAGCCAGCTTTCGAGAGCGAACGTATGCATTGGAATCGATCGAATCTTTCGCAATGCGCGGGTAGAAGCTTCCGATGTAGACAAAGCGCTTCACACAGGCGTCACGCGCTAAACGAGCAAATCGTGGGATGGCCTCGCCATTCACGCAGAGGACATGCTGGTCAAAGTTCTCCCCCTCTGGTGCATGACGAATATCGTGGCCCGCAGCAAAAACAACTGCATCGAAGCCGGTTAAGTGATCTTTTGTAAAGCTTTCTTGGACAAAGTCTCCCTGGATATATGGAAGCTGGATAAGAGCGGTTGTCTCTGGTGGTGGGTGACGACCGGCGATTGAAACATCGTGGCCAATCGACTGGAGATGTAGAGCTGCGTGACCACCGATGGTCCCGGTGCCGCCAACGATCAGGACTCTCATTATAGCAGGAGGTAGGTAGGATGTAATGGGCAAAATCAATCGCAAGTGAGAGTACAATGAGACGGCTCACGAAGCATCGCCATCGTATGGGGTACAAAAGTTCTCACATTGTCTCATTATTTATAATCACATATGAAGCTATGATTCTTCATTTCTCCCCTTCTTGATTAATCAGCAGAAAGAAGTTGTGCTCCACAACGTTGAGTATGCAGAACTTGGCAAGTATATCGTCTCGTATATCTCAAAAAGAAGCACGTGTTCGGGATCGGATCTTACCGAGATCCGGCTTGGCGATAGGCTATTCCCCTTTAGACAAGAAGATGAAGCTATTCACGTTCTTATACATCTCATCGTCAATATTGGTTATAATACATTTATGGAGAAGAATATGGAAATGATCTGATTTCCTAGGCGCTGTTCGATGTGAGGGATACATGAATTCAGTACCATGGGGTTCAGCTTTACATGGTTGTTGACATGTATCTTGGTGCTAACATCTTGCATATATATATCCATCTGAACGACAAGTCGTTAATTCGACAAAGATTGATACCACCAACGAGTATAAGAATGAGAAGAAAAAACAAATATCAAGCAGAAGATAAGAAGTGATGCGTGAATCCTTCGTCAAAAGGACGAAGAATCTCAATGCAGCCAGCTTCCTACAAACGTTCCTCACTTAAAGGGCATTTTTTAGTCGTATACCTCGGCTCCTTGATCCCGGTCTAGAAGTGTTGGGGATGAGCCTCCTGTACCACATACTCAAAATATGAGAAAAAAGGGTGACATTGTTATCAAAGAGCCGTAGGCCACAATCTGGGCACAGCCATACGGAGGTCTGGACTAACAACAGACTTCATGGGGCGTTGCCCTGCCATGGCGAGTTCGTAATCCGTTGAATTCCAAGTTTTTGAACAGCTGAGTTAGACCGTAAACTCTAATTGGTTGGTTATTAATCTGGAATATGAGGCAGCGGTGCAAACTTCGTGCTTTCCAAAACTGCCGGAACAGGTAACCCAACTGCTGGAGGCTAAATAAATGAATATCCCCCTGAGCATATTTCGCGCTTCCCTGATGCGCATCATACACGTCATTGGTAAAGTATACTGGGAGATTAAGGAGTTACGCCAATGTTGAAATAAAGTCGAACACCAAGAATGGGGTTGCGAATTGCGATCTACAAAGGAGGCTCACAACGGCGAGGCATCCCGAGGAGCCCCTTTTGAAAGCACAGTGTGTATATCCCTTTTCTTGCTGTCATGCACAGACCCCCCATGGGGCGATGGCACATCTTACTTCCAAAAAGGCAAAAGGTCGCATTGATTAGCGGTCATTGCCGCGTTCCCCGACCGACACTATGCAACTTACCTGTGAGAGATGATCGACGACACATTGGTCATTATAGTAGAAACGTACTATCCGAATGATTAGTTGAGTTCGGCAGTAACTGCAGATTCGTGCGTCGACCTGAAACAGGGACTAGGCATAAGTAAAGGCTACTTGACGTGAGTGTTCTTCTGGCAACTCGCTTCGTCCAACGACCCACATCGTGATGGGGCATTGTTCTACTGAATTGTCCACAATTAATACTTTTCTGAGGCAGGATTTAAGGGACATAGTATGCTCCTCCTGTGTGCCCAGCTATTCGTGCTCAATGCCTCGAATGCACCTGCAGAAACTGACTGGGCCCATGACCTGAAAACGATGTGGGCCAGGTGGAGATATTTATGGGAGAGCATCATTGGGCGGACAACAGGACCAGATCATGGTCATTTAAACTTCGAAAGATCGATGCATTGCACTCCACCTGATAGTATATCGCTCAACCTGGACGGCAACTGTCATTCGTTGTGGCGTTGAATGCCCAGACGGCTGAATAATCCGATCCACGATATGAATGTAACCCTGCGCTCACCCAATCTTGAGGTAATTATGCAAACCCATGGACGGAAGGCGAAAAGTGTATAAAGCTACCAAGATTCGGGGTTTGAAATCGAAAAGATGCGGAAACTGTGACTAAAGGTTCACTTAAGCCGTGGATAGCGAAAAACAAAGTCTGAAACATGGATAAGGACAAGGATGCGACCGTCCGCCAATCTTCAACGCGGAGATATCAGGGTTAGATAACAGTCTTGGGGTCTTGTCCCGGTGCTCCTTTTTTATTACGGTGCGAGATTTAGTGAGACATTTGGCCAGGGCTTGAAAGTGACGATCACACGCTTGAAGCCCAACTTGAGGTTTAGGGCTTACCGCTAGCCAGCAGTCTAGTTTCAGCGGTTCCAAAGGTTTAGACCACTAGCCGCCACCAACTTTCTTCCCTTCCCTCCGAGATTACCACGAGGCTGGGTTTCTTGGTGGGATAAAAAAAAAAAGGGGTGGGGGTGGGGGGAATATTAATGGGTGAAGTACAAACGAGAATTAAGAGCAAAGTGCTTATTCTTTATCGAACATCTGTGGTGAAAAAAAGGAACAAAATAAGGAGGGTTAGACTACGCATGCTGATACACCGAGGCCATGCTTCTTTGCATTTGGCACCACGGCGCCAGAGGACAAAGTCTGGTTCTCTCCAGGCTCCAGGCTCCACCAGCGCAACATCAACGGCTTTGTCCCTTGATGCACGAAGCGCCCCAGTAGCCAATCTTTCGCAACCATGACCAATTCGGTGCGTCGCGCGGACGAGACTTTCCGGATGTACCCAAACCACTTCACCAAGCGCAGTCTCGAACACGTGCCAAGAAACCCTAAACTTTGTTCGCCAAACTTTCCCCTTGGCATCGCGTCAGATTCTCGCGCATTCTATCCCAGATTGCCAGCAGCTGACGGGATGGTGCCCACTCGGTTTAAAAAATTCTGACCCTGCGGAGATGCAGACGCTCCTTTCCCGCAAGGTAAGGGGGAGCAGTTGTGGTCATTATCCGCGAAGCTGGGAACTGCAAATCATTGATCGTATGCTGTTTGTAAACACAACAGAACCAATGTCGATCGGCTCACTGTCGCGGGGTCAGAATTTGGCCCAGTTTTGAGAAGTAGATTACGTGCACAATACTCGACTGTACGTCTCCGATGGGTCTTTGAGGTCCCAGGATCTTGGTTGGCTCCAGACACAGGATCATCATAGCTAAGGGAGTGCCCACCAGGAACCCCAATTGTTTGACTAGCACATGGTGCCTGCGACGGGTTCTTGCGTGGTCCACTTTCCCAGCGGAGCAACTGGCTAATATCCAATGAGACCAATTCACGAAGGCAATCCCATTTCAGTTGTAAATCGTTGACTCCACCGTTGGGAATCAAACAGGTATCGTGTGCGTTGACGGACTTGATTGGCCTAAGTCTTCCTTTAACCCCGACGTCGTACCTTCCACGAAGAACAAAGAATCCAACAACCATCTGAAACTGGCAACAGGACATAAAGAAACAAGAATACCCCCTTTAGAGATACGAAACATTCTTCCCACCCCGCAGTGTCATGGCTCCTACCCCGGAGGATGCCGTCTTTGCAATTTCTGCCCAGGCAACTCAGCTAGGCAATCGCATCTCCGTTCGGATGCTCGACTACCTAAGTACGGTTCACGATATACCAGATGGCTTTGGTGATCTCTCCAAAGTCTTTCTCGATACATGCCGTTCCCTGTGGACTATCGAAGCTGGCCTCGGCGAGTCGACGACAGCGAACCGGCCGCTACCCCGAATCATTGTTCAGGAGGTGGAGAAGAAGTTTATAGAGGCATACCGTGACTTTCAGCACCTGGACCGGGTCGTGACTAGGCTGATCCAGTACGAACACCGTGGGGCACTGGGAAAGCTACAAAAGGGATGGAACCGACCTAGCCACGAGCTGGGCAAGATCCGGGAGTCGCTCAAGAAGACGATGGAGGCTTTACAGATCAGTGTCCTGGCTTTTCACTGGTCTCTTGGCGATGCTAAGCCGGAAGAATCAGTCGGAGTCGGATACGCAGGGCTCGCTGCAGCACTAGATCGGATGGCGAAGGGGAGGTCGGTGGCTGGAATCAATAAGGCGAAGACGCTAGAACGCGGGATCGCTGAGATGAAGCAAGCACCGCAGGCCGTGAAAACAGCGCCCGCTGGGCCTCCTCCCTCGGTGCCTGTTCCACCAGTACCGCCGAAGCCATCATTCAGCCAGGACGATGTCAGCCGAGAGCCTGGCGTGGGCAGTCGGGGCGGAACATTGGTCGAGTCAATGCCAGAGACCCTGTCGTCGGTCCTCTCGCTGGATTCCCTTTCATTATCGAGCTCTCACCATGGCAGGGATCTCGAGTTATCACAGATCAGGACTCGAAATACAACCAGCAAAGGAGAAGATCGTCCCCACCTCCAGAGCTCTTCAGCATCCACTCTAGCTCAGGAGATAGATGCTAACCCTAGCTCTATCCTGCCGAGTAAAGCATCATACCGGAAACAGGAGTTACCTAGTATGCCGCAACGGACGCCGAGTAATACCAGCGCTGCCAATGTCGGTCATCTTAAGAATGCTTTAGCGTCTGCCGTGCGGGCGAGAAACCATCAATTAATGGAACAGCTGCTGGATAGTGGCGTATCACCAGACATGGGCGAGAATACACATCCCCTGAATGAGGCGATCCTGCACCGTGACATTGAAGGGATGCGCCTGCTGCTGCTTTTTGGAGCCGACCCGAATGGACCAGACAAAGAAGGAAAATCACCACTCTTCTCTGCCGTGGAAGGGTCGTTCATGGATGGAGCGACCTTGTTGTTGAAATACCGTGCAGACCCAAGTCTCATGACTGGGTCTGAGCTCGAGTCTCCTCTTGGGTTGTGCATCACGAGCCTGAAGACGGGTCTCGTCCATGTCCTACTTGCGCATGGAGCAGATCCTAATCATGAGATGAGGAATGGAAGCACGGTGCTAATCGAAGCTATCCGGAAGAAAGCTCCTCAACGTCTAGTCGATCTCCTTCTGGATGCTGGTGCGGATCCAAACTTGAAGAACCGGGAAGGGAAGTCGGCGTTGTTTGAAGCAGTCCAAGCCGACCAAGTGACGATCGTGACGACACTTCTAGACCATGGGGCGAATCCAAACCTCCCTGGACCGGAACATGTTCTCTGGTCAGCCATCTATCGGCCGGCATGTTTGCGAATCCTGATGGCCCGTGGCGCCGATGTCCGAAAGAGTCCGGGTATTATGGAACAGGCAACAAGCATCAACAACATTGATTCGGTGCGCATCCTATTACAAGCTGGCGTTGACCCAAACTCTAAAAAAGACGGCATTTATACGCCTTTATGCTCCGCGATCCGAGACAACCGTGGGGACATCTTTGCACTTTTGCTGGCCAACGGCGCGAACCCCAATGTCATGGCATCCGAGTATCCGGCGTGGAAGTGTGTTACTCACTTCCGGACACACCTTCTTCCTGATCTCGTCGACGCCGGCGCAGACCTGCACCAGCCACCAGGCATTGTCGAAATGGCAGTGCAAGTCAACAACGCAGAGGCGGCGCAGTGGCTGTTGGAGCACGGCGGTGCGAATCCGAACGATCGCAATACGCAAGGACATACAGCCCTCACAACGGCCATTCGTGATAACCGCGTCGATCTAATGGCTCTCCTGTTGGCGCATGGGGCGGACCCCAACCAGCGTGGCCAAGACTGGCCGGTCTGTATGGCCGTCCGCTCTCCAACACTGCTGGAACAGCTCCTCCCCGCCGTGACCGACCTGTCGGCGCACAAAGGGGTCATGGAAATGGCCGTGCTGGCGAATCAGTTAGAGAGTATCAAGTTGCTGCTAGCAGCGGGTGCCAGCGTCGAGTACAAGAATGGCGGGGTTTTCTCCCCGTTAACGACCGCGCTTCGCGAGGGTCACGAAGATATTGTGCGGTTCTTGCTGAATGAAGCCGGCGCAGACCCCAATGCGCCCGGTGAGCATCTTCCCATTGTCAAGGCGGTCCGTAGATGCCACGATGGAGACTTTAAGATGATCGAATTGCTGCTCGAGAAGGGCGCAGACCCGAACAAGACGTATCGGGAATGGAACGCGGTAATGCAGGCCATCGAGAACCGAGATGTGAGGCTCCTTCGTCTTCTGGTAGAAAAGGGCGGAGGTGTGGATCTTGAAAAGCAAGATGAGACTGGTAAGACTGTGATGCAGATGGTGGACGCATCGGGCTGGAGTGAAGCAACACAGCTTCTACTCGACAATGCGCGCAGATGAGGAACTTTTAATGGCCGAAATTATATACCCACTTTTCCTTTGTGTATACTGAAAGATATTATGTCAGAGAGGATATTCGAAATACTTGACCTCGCACCAAGTCAAAGTCGGAGGAATCGTTCCACAAACTTGTCATGGCAGGTTACTGAATCGTCGAAGCCGATACCAACCTGTGACCAGGCAATCTACGACGAGGCCAGCATGATATGTACAATTTTAATGTTGATTTTCCATTTGTTTGGGGAGTAAAGCACCCGAGATTATCGCATGTATACAATCGTTATAAATTCTCTAATTCACAATGCCCCCATATAACGCCCTCATACAGTGATTTGTCCGTCATAATATCGCATAAGCTTAAGGAGCTGTGCAAACAAGAGCTGCCATTAAAGAAGCCAGACTGACGCATCCAGGGTAACATCGCGTAACCCAATATCTTACGAAAAGATGGACAAGGATTGGTGTTGGCCTTTTAACAAGGAATACAGTTAATATTCAATGCGATAACAAAGGTCGTCTAGAAGTAACAGGCATGTATAACTAAATCCTCTGGCAGCGAGAATCATATACATGCGGGTATATTGAAAATGTCCACAAAATCACTCCTTCCAAAGGAATCCCAGCGTAGTTCACAGCACATATAACTTCCCTAGCCCTTCATTCACTCCTCCACAGTACCGGCCCTGATCAGACGAAACTGCATTGTATCTCGCTCGGGCGGTGTCATCCAAGGAAGAACGTAGTCTTTCCTCGTCACGTCAACCAGTTCAAACCCACATTTGCGCAAGACCTTAACAGACGCGTCATTCTCCGTATCGCAATATGCCTCCAACACCTTGAACTGCGGCTTGCACAACCGGTATAATTCCACAAACGCTCTCAAAGCTTCCGTTGCAAACCCCAGCCCCCAAGTCGATCGGTGAAATATAAAGCCCACTTCTGGGAGAGGGTCCGTTCTCCATGTTCCAACCCATCCAATAAACCCCCCATGCGCCAAAAGATCATATGGCTTGTAATCATCGGCGCCTTCTTGACTCCCCTTGAGCTGATTGGAGATGTCATCCAAGTCGGTATCTTGCCGAAGGAGTACCGCATAGTTCTCACCCATGGGGTTCGCGTCGAGTAACAGACTGGACATCCACTGTCGGGAATCGTCCAGTGTCTTGCATGGGCCGTGGGCGCTCCATCGGGTGGACACTGGGTCGGACCAAATGGCGTGGTAGCCAGCCACATGGGCCTCAGTTAGACGGACGAGTTGTAGTCGTGCTGTCTGCATTTTTTTTGAGGAGAGGCGAATGGCGAAGTTAACAGGATGGCGATGTACGATTGTATGGGGTTCCAGTCAGAGAAAAAAGAA